>NW_028237078.1:0-42745 GCF_017979445.1 Akebia trifoliata | reverse complement strand
ACCATCATGCACCGTAATGGAAGTTGGGCTTTGATTATTTTGATACTTTCTATAAATTTAGATACCCATATTTCAAACGTTGAACTTGAGACACCATACAATTTAATAAGAACCCAATCAATAAATCAAAATCACCTAACCATTATCAATGAGGCAAAAAGGACAAGCTCTTATCTATTTGGGTTGTAATGTATTTGAATCGAATCCAATTTATAAAGTGATATAAATTTGAGTTGTGCTGGAGTGACCTCAAGATTGGACCTTATATTGCACACCCTGTCGAGGTAAAGATCTATGTTTCCCATGTACTTTCATGTCAGGGTTTGCGATGTAAGGTCCAATCTTGAGGTCACTTCAACAGTACTACCCTATAGATTTACATAGAGAGGTGATTAGGGGCTATAGGTCCAAATACTTGGGTCGGCTAAAGCTAAGAAGATGGTGGGGTAGAAGGAGATGACTCTCATGTTCATAAGAACTATTTAAAAGTTCAATATAGAGTAAGACAAGAATAAAAGCAATAAAATAAATCACAACAAGAGTAACACACTTCCATAGGATAGAATTCTCCTTTTGTTATAAGGAGAGTAATTAAGCAACTGACTTCCTAGCATCTCTTCTTAACTAGCATCTCTTCTTAACATGCCAGGGACAAGTATTTTGGATCCAATGAATCTTCCTAGGGAGCTACGAAGTATTGTAAATAAGGATGTTAGTGGGCATGCCTATAATAGAATATAATCTTGTTCTTTTTTTTTGGTTGGGGATATGTGTAAACCACCTTAATCTTAAAATAATAATAAAAATAAAAAATAAATAAATAAATAAAATTACGAAGATATCATTAAATGTCAAATTGGTATTTAAGTGAGGAGAGAGAGAGAGAGTGTGAGAATCGATCATAAAGAAGCCATTAATTATGTCAAATGGGTATTTAAGAGAAGAACAATAAATCATAAAGAAACCATTTATTATGTCAAATGGGTATTTAAGAGGGAGAGAGATTACCTTTCAAGTAACAACAAAGAGTAGAATTTTGTACAAAGCCACCACACAAGAAAGAGTAGCAAAACAACAGATAATTAAACTTTCTACGTAATACAAGCTCTCTCTATGAGGATTCAACAGATTTGGGAGAGATGGATGCAGTGGACCTATTAGGTGGCATGGATTTAGATCTCTTCATCCAAGTTGAAGACTCTGAACGATGAAACCTGCACTTAAAGGATCCTTGATGGGTTGTTGGAGAACACAAACATTGAACCTTGGGAGAAATCGTCGATTCTGCTTTACCATCTTTAGGAGAAGTAATATTAATGGGATCAGGGGAAGCCATCTTCTATTACTCTTGTTTTGGCCCAATATCTCTTGTATCATACAAACATACTTATAAGAGATGAAATCAATGGAGCTAGGGAAAGAAGAACCCAAGTTGCAAGTTTTTTTAGGAAATAAAAATAAATATAAAAACAAAGGTGATTGAGACACACACCCCCTCCAGCTTTGGTGAATATTTGAGATAACCCCTTGTTTTAACAGATTAAACTAATGAAAATGACCTGAATACCCTCCTCTTCAATCTCTAATGAAAAACCATTGAATTTTTCACATCCATCTCAAACCTAAAAGCAAAGACAAGACTTTTAGGAAAGAAAGAAAAATGATATAATTTTGAGGAGAAAATTGAAGAATTTTATAAATGTTTTAAAAAAATAAAATATTAAAGACAAGGTTGAAAATGACAGATTGAAGATGAAGTGAATAAATTAAAATAAATTTATCATAGATGTTGTAGGGCAAAATCAAAGATTTTATCGTCAAAAGGTTGAAAATGAGGGTATTTAAGTTATTTTACATTAATCTATGGAAGAAGACCCAGGATAAGAAACATATCATCCAATAGAAAACAAGGAGCAAAACATGATGGAGGGGTATACCTATACCACTAAAGAAATATAAAAGAAAAAGTCATTAGAAAGAGGTTTATCTTCTTAGAATGTGAGGTATAGTGCTCTTGATATTATTATTTGAGTATTGCTAATCTACTTTCAGGAGTAGTATTGATATTTGCATCTGGACTCATAGTCTGTAGGGTGTCAATAGGGGCCCATTTAACCCGATGTGGATCCCTTTTTATTAGAATTGGGCCTATTTGAATGATATAAATTGAGAATCGAAACCGAGAAAAGTTAATAGAAATTGAAAATTAAAATCCTTTAAAGAGAAGATTTTTGACGATTTTGATTCTTATTCCAATTCTATTAGTTTGGAAATCGAAATGAAAATTGACTAGAACTGACCAACTGACACAACTACTATGCCACATGATACACAAAAACGGGTTATATTGCATAGCAAGTATTTAATATCCCATATAATTTAGTTTGAGTTCAAATCTTGTATTGGCAACCAAGGCTATAAATGGATTGGATTGGAATTAGATTAGGGTTGATCTGGTACTAATCCAATAAGCATGGGATCCTAAATTGATCCGAGAATCGATTTCAACAATATTGAATCATATCCAATTTTATATATAAAATATAATTTAACTTTAGATATTTCAATTGAATTTTATAATATAATTATTTTTTTCTTGCCTAGACAAGGAAAGGAAAAGTATTGGTGGTTTGATTAGATGGATTTGAACCTATGTCATGGGATCAACACTTGTTGAACCTTTCCAACTTAACTCAAGTAATACCTTCAAAATATTGTGTATTAATTTTATGAATAATGCTGAACTGACCTTAAGATTGAACGAATCTCGAGGAAAAGAATTTATGGTTCCCATATACTTTCATGTCAAAATATGCGATGTGAGAGTGTATGGTTCCCGGCCCATACACGTTCACTTTCACTTTCCCATATACTCTAATTTGATATGATTTCTCATACTCATCATATCCTTTTCCCTATTAGGTCCGGAATGGTTGGTTCAAAATCGATGCCATCTTTTAGCGAATTGAATCATTATTAAAAAAAATGATCCATTAAAAACCCTACCGATTACGAGGAATATCTTAGTCAATTAGAACACAAGACTATTACAAGCCTATTTTGTTAGTGGGCCTTTAAAAAATATATATGCTACGTGTCACACAAAGGAAAGCATAGTTAGCTAGTTATACAATCTCATGCATTATAATATCCACATAACATACTTATAGAGGAGGAGAGCATCGAAAGATGATCCAAACCGATAATCGAGAGACTAAGGAACGCGGGTTTGGTATGATAGATCAGATATATATCATATAATAATGGTAATATACGACTTATATGCCATCCTCAATAATTGAAATATCCAAGAATCTGCCGCGTGTCCCCCTCAGCCTCACAACCTTTTAAAACCTCATCTCTTCATGCAACCACTAACGTCAACGTGCCCTCCCATAACTTGACTTTGCTTAATAGAGGGTGACGACAAATTTGGCATCTCAAGTCGGTTCAATGTGAAACGGAAAGAAACACACGGAAAAACATCTACAATAATGTGCTCGACACCATATCATTTTGTCACCTTTGTGTCACCCCTGCACGACTCAAATTATATACGTGAGATCTAAACTTGCTTGCAGCATTTAGAACAATAGTAATAAAAGTAAAGAGTATCTTTTGTTAAAAGAAAAAAAAATTATTTTAATTAGTGTAAATTTTGATCTCAATTCCAATATATTCAACATTTATTTTATTTATTCTTAATATTTAAAATTATTTTACTTTACAAATTAATTAAAAACTAATTAAATTTTATTAAAAGATGTGAGTTCATATCTTGACATCTAAAAATATGATTTGTTGCTATAGGCTTGTAGAGAACGAAATTCTAAGAACTTTAAAAAAATATTATATTTCACAATTGAATTTTTATTTTAAATTTTGGGAGTTTGATAATCATCTATTTTCAATATCTTGGATCAAATTTAAAAAAACTACTCATAAAGTTACAATATCTTTTGTCTTATATGAGTAAAAAGGTTCGGAATGGGCTGATTTTTTGTGAGGATGATCTCTATGGTGAGAAAATCATCCTCAAAAAAATCAGCCCATTTCAAAATTTCTAACCCCATCAAAAGTGGTTTACAAAAAATAAATGGTTCAGAATTCTTCAACTTGTAAATATAGGGCTAGAAGTTTTAGAATGGGCTGATTTTTTGTGAGAATGATCTCCTCACCATAAATATTGTTCTCACAAAAAAATTTAGTCCATTCCAAATCTTTTTGTCCATATAAGATAAAACACGTAATCTTATGAGTAGCTTTACATGTCTATGAATCCTGACCCTATATATAGGGCCGGTTCATGGGTTGTATGTAAAAATATATGTAAAAACAATGGTTATTCAAAATATGGGTTAGAGGTTTTGGATTGAGCTGATTTTTTGCAAGGATGGTCACTATGATGAGAAGATCATCCTTACAAAAAATCAGTTCAATCTAAAACTTCTAAATCCATCAAAAGTGATTTACAAATTATTGGTAAAAAATTGATGGTACACATTCTAAATCACTTTTAATGGGATTAGAAGTTTCAGATTGAGATGATTTTTTTTTCGGATGATCTTCCCATCGTAGAGATCATCCTCATAAAAAATCAACTCAATCCCAAACTTCTTACCTATAGTTTGAAAATTTATTAATGTTACATTGTTTTTACATATGTCCCTTGATCCATTCCCATTTATATATATATATATATATATATATATATATATATATAAATGGGTCCCGTTCAACACCCTAAGCTTTACCACACACTTTAACAAATGTGTTTTGTCTTACATGGGTTAGAAGTTTTGGAATGGGCTGATTTTTGGTGAGGATGATCTCTATGGTGAGGAGATCATCATCACCAAAAATCAGCTCATTTCAAAACTTCTAATCCCATCAAAAATGGTTTATAAAAAATGGACGGTGTACGATTTTTCAACTTGTAAACATGGGGCTAAACATTTCGGAATGGGCTGATTTTTGGGGAGGATGATCTTCTAATCATAGAGATCATCGTCACAAAAATCAGCCCATTCCAAAACTTCTAACCACCCATGTAAGACAAAAAATGTTTGTTAAAGTGTGTGGTAAAACTTAGGGTGCTGAACATTTATATATATATATAGGGTCCCGTTCAGCAACAAACATTTTGACAAACATTTTGGCAAAACAATTTTCAAAACATGGGTTAGAGGTTTTGGAATGGGCTGATTTTTGGTGAGGATGATCTCTACGGTGAGGAGATCATCTTCACCAAAAATCATCCCATTCCAAAACTTCTAGCCCCAGTTTACAAGTTGAAAAATTGTAGACTGTCCATTTTTTGTAAACCATTTTTGATGGGGTTAGAAGTTTTGGAATGAGCTGATTTTTGGTGATGATGATCTCCTCACCGTAGAGATCATCCTCACCAAAAATCAGCCCATTCCAAAACCTCTAACCCATGTTTTGAAAAATGTTTTGCCAAAATGTTTGTTGCTGAACATTTCCCATATATATATATATTAAATACGTTTGGATTTTATATTATTATTATTATTTTTAATTTATAACGGGCCTAAGAGAATCATTGCATGTGAAAGGCAAACCCCTCTCCACATTTAAGATTTACCTTTACAACGCCTGTTGGAGTATGTGTTTCCACTTTTGACTTTTTAAAATAAAGAGCCAACAAATTATAAAGAATCTGTTGGAGATGCTATTAATAACTGATTATTGTGATTTTGAAAAATATTTTCCTTACTACCTTAATAAGATTTTAACTCTTACTTTGGGTCTTTGAACTCAAATGGATTACTGCAGTGACAATCCAACACCACAAACAACCCTCTAGATTTCATGGAAATACTTGGATCCCAATAAAATAAAATAAAAAAAATGTATTTTTTGAGTTTGATTCAAGGTTTTGAAAATGGAAGGCTACCAACTTCTATGGAACTCACAAATTTAAAATTAAAATGAATAGTGAAATTTTTTTAAACAAATTTGAATATTTTCTAAGTTCATAGAATTTTGTCCTCTAACAACCCTGTGGCATCCGACTAGGTTTTTGGATGCCAAGAGGTGAGCCCAACAACCATGATTAAGATTTGAAATCTTACTAAGTTAATAAGGCTAGTCATAAACTCCTATCAGGCTGAAGTTGATCACTTATCCAAACCCCATACCTAACAAGCCTGATTTTATAAAAATATTGACCTCTAACATATTTTGAAACCGCTTAGAATTGTTTTTCATCCAAACGAAGGTCCGATCTCCGTGTTTCCATTAGGATGTAAGTTAGGCCCACTAGGGGATGAATGTTTGTTACAATGTTTGAACACTTGAATGGCCCATTAAGCCTATAAGACAACCCATGTTTCTTTTTCGAATTTTGATAATCACCTGACGCCATTTTCTCCCTCCTACCCATAGGGAAATAAAGAGAACTTTCTGATCTGATCACTGACATTAAAAACATGATCCAATGCAATGCAGTTGTAGAGGACAAAATTATATGAACTTTAATAAAAATAATTATTTTTCACCGTTGAATTTTATTTTTAAATTTGAGTGCTAGTTGGCCGGTCATTTTCAACACCTTGGATCAAGCTCGAAAAATAATATATATATTTTTTGAATATGAATATTTTCGTGAAATCTAAACGGCTATGTTGTTGGATTGTAAATTTGATAATAAATGTGGGCCCAATGATCCTTTTTAAGATTTGAAATCTTAAAAAATAAATATGTGGGTAAGATTCTCTATTGCCGATGTCATTCATGCCACATGTCAAATGTTTGTTGGGCTGTGAGCAAATGCGTCAATTGTGTGCCCCAAAACTGCTTCATCTTATCAGCACTCTTCTTTTTATTGTAAAGTTTCTCCTGAGTTTTTTTTCCCAACCTCTCTTTCTCTATAAAAGAAATGGAATTATAATTTGTCAAAAGAGATGAATATTCTCCTTTTAAGTCAAGTGCTTTAAACCCACTATTGTTCCTAGAAGCAATACAAATTTAGGGTACATTTGATAAGTGAGAGTTCACCGTCAGAGTTGGACATTCAAGTGTTCAACTCTTGAAAGTTCAACTTTTGAAAGTAGACGATGAATGTTTGTTATAATTTTTGTGTTTGGTTACTTACAAGAATTCACCTTGTGGTTATATAGAACTCTAACTCCCTTGAGAGATATGAGGAGTTATCTATATTATCTCGTGGTTGGCAATATAATGGAAAAACTTCGTGTTCTTATTTGGCATTTTAACCATTTGAGTCTCGATTGAGTTATCTACTTTATCCCCTTAATCTGAAGGTATTGCTGCCTCCTCTTTTCTTTCAATATCAGCAATTTCTTCTAGAGAAGGAAAAGAACATTGTTGATGGTTAAACATTGAAAATATGGAGGTCCTCTTTGCACTTCTATCAATTATCTATTGCATCACCTCTTCAATTCTAAGATCACTACCCCTACTACTGCTAATGCCCTGATGCCCATTATGCCCGTGCCCGACACAAAGTTCCCAATGGAAATTATAGTTAGTGCCTGAAGGCTCCAACAATAGCAACAACAACAACAATAACAGCCAAAGTGGACAAAACCAGTATCAATGGACTCGTTAAACTCATTAAGATCAAACTTGACGGTTTCACCAGACTCTACTGATAGCTTCCCAGTCCGCAAATCATATTTTACCAAATTTTATGTTTTATTAGACTATTCACAGACGTGGACTAATGAGCTAAAATTGATTCCAGCCTCCCTAGTGATAACGAGTTTGATCCACTTGGGCTCACCAAGGATCCTGAGAACTTCAAATGGTTCATTCAAGCTAAGCTCGTTAATGGGCGATGAGCCATGTTAGGCATTGTGGGAATGATGGTGCTAGAGGTCTTCACTACACAACGATTAAATAATGTGCCAAAATGGTACTACTCAGGTAACACTACCTCAAAAAAAAAAGCTAAAATTTGCTACTATTACATCATTAAACTCGGTGGCCCAAGTCTCAAGTTTATTTTCGTCGGCCCAATAATTCCAAGAAAAAAATTCGACAGCCCAAGCGCAACGAACCATCGAAATTTTTTTTAACAAAAAAAACCTTAAACCATCTTTACCAATTTTCCTTCTCAGCCATCTCAGCGAAATCGAAACCAGATCCAACTGCAAAGTTAGTTCTTCCATCTTTACCGATTTTCCTCATCTCCGCGAAAACGAAACCTGATCCAACTGCAAAGTCAGTTCTTCCATCTTTATTGATTTTCCTTCTCAGTCATCTGTACCGATTTTTGAGTTCGAAGAAGGTTCTTCCATTTCAATCGACAACTCAAAAATCCCTCTTGATTTGGTTAGATCAATCCAGACACTTGAGACGATCTCTCAATCTCCTATTTGAACAACAAACAATTTCTCAATCTTACTCACGTCTCTCAATCTCCCATTTTGGATTGATAACTCACTTTGTCAATGAATTTTTAATTTCTCAGAGCTCAAATCGAAGACGAAATCAGAGCTCAAGTCGAAAACCCTAAGAATTAAAGCTCCAAATCTCATCTGTAAGTCCATCTCTCTCAAAAACTCTAAAAAAAATGCCTAAAAGACCACTCTAGATCTCTCTGTATAGTTTGTGTTATTGCCAGCCCTTTTATATCATCTTTAATTATGTCTGTATTTTATATTTGATGAGTGATGGTTAAGCATCTAAGATCAATAGAGGAAGTTGCATCAATTTCAATGGATATCTGCTTTGGTAGCTCTATTCTTGCATTTATATGATAAATTTGTTGTAGATATCTTTTGTTTTCCTTACACAATTTGAAAAAAAAAAAAAACAATAAAATAAAATCTATAAAAAAATTTAATGGATTTTGTTTGTTTGACTTTAGTGTCTGTTGTTTCTAATTCTATAATTTGAAAAAAAAATGTTGTTGCCCTTGTCTTAATTCATAAGGCTTAAGATGCTGATGATGACGTGCTCTTACAATTGGTATTGCATCAAACGATTGTGTGTATGTGTGTGCTCTTGCCATTGGTACTGCATCATAAGCGAGATATTTTAATCAATAGTGCTTTTATAACAAGATTAACTTCTTGAATGAGCTTGGAGATAATTGAACGAGACCTCTACGGAGCCACTAAGAGTACTCTCAAGAGTGACAAGATGATTAAAGAAGTGAATGTTACTGCTGTTACCTTGGTTCCTAAAGTAGAAATGCCCACAATTTTTAAAGACTATATAGATCAATATCTTGCTGCAATGTTCTTTACAAATGCATCTCCAAGCTCCTAGCCAACAGAATGAAGAAGGTGGTTCACAAATTAGTTAATAGCAGCCAATTTGTTGCCTTCACCAAAGGGTGTAAGAATCATAAACAACATCTTGCTTTGGAACTCCTAGATGTGCCATTAAAGTCGATCTCAAAAAAGCTTTTGATAATGTCTCTTGGGAAGCCATTTGAAGTTTGTTTGAAATCCATGGGGTTCCCTCTAGTTTTTGTTAGCTAGGTCATGCTTTGTATCTCTTCCCCTATGTATGTTTTCTATTGTTATTAATGGCAGCCTCAATGGCTACTTTGAGGGGAAAATTGGCCTTTAGGCAAGGAAACCCTATCTATCTCCCTTTACCTTTTTTGTTTTACTTATGGAATCCCTATCTTGGCTTCTTGATGGGAGAGTTATTGAACTGGATCCTTGATGTCAGAACCCAAGAATATCTCATCTTAGGTTTTTCCAATGACTTGTTGGATCTTCCTCAATAGGGAAACTTAGCTCTGCAACTGTTGTTAAGCATGTTTTAAATGACTTCAGATCCTTTTCTCTGGTCTCCAAATGAACACTAACAAAAGCTTCATCCTTTTCGTTGTTGTCAACATAAATGACAACAATATCAGAATCATGAATACATCCTTAGTTGTAAAGAAGGTACCTTCCCCTTCAAGTATTTTGGTTGCATCAATTTCAATGGATATTTGCTTTGGTAACTCTATTATTTCATTTATATGATAAATGTTTTGTAGATATCTTTTTTTTCCTTACACAATTTAAAAAACAAAACAATTTCAATGGATATACTTATTGATGAACTTTAAAAGGAATGTGATCTACGTCAAAGGAGCACTAGTAGATCCTGAGAACCCAGATAAGGAGTATTATTTGATTTGTATTGATGAGATCATTTATTCTTCGGGCGGAGCTAATGGAGAGAGCTGGACCCAGGGGACTTTACTTGATATTCTTTGTGGTGAGGTGATTAGATGGTCTAAGAGTCACTGTCATGTCTTTTGAGGGCTAAGTAAAGGCAACGTTTGGAGTGATCTTGGGTACGCCTCAGAAAGTAGTACTGGACCATGTGAAAGAAGTACTGCTTGAGACCAAGAAGATGAAATTGGCACTAACGTTGAGTGGCAATTTTCATAAATGAGATAGTTACTATACTTGGGCATGAGGTAATTTTCATAAATCTCAATTCTATTTTAGATTTTTCTTAGGTTGAAACTGAAACGCAATCTTCAAAATAAGAAAGATTTATCTATGAATTTTATTAATGAAAGAAAGTTTTAAACTTTCTTTGTGTCTCGTAGTTTTGAATAAAGATTCGAAGTTTCTGATTCTTTGGAATTTTATTTCAATTCCATTGAATGTGTTGCATTAGAATGTGAGGGGTTTGATTTTTTGGTGGTCTATATTAAAAGGTTGGGCAAATATTTTTCCGCTTATTTTTCATTTTAGGTTATGATTCAAATGTTTTTAGATATCACTAAGAAATAATTTCATGTCATCTCTAGGTTGGTCTAGGATGTGGGGAGAAGAGCACTTTGGAAATGGGTATGCAACTTTAAACTGTAAAAATGTTTTTTTGCAGATTGAGCTTATCTATTATGCATTTTTCTAACTTAGTTCTTCAAGTGAATTGGATTTCAGTCAAAATTGTACTTTGTGTTCTTTACATAATCAAGTCCCATTTATGCAGGCAAAGAGTATTTTGTGATTGGGTTGAGTTGTTTTCTCATACTGTATTAAAACTAATGTTCTTGATCTATGTATCAAGAAAATATTCAAATATGGTCAAAGCACAATTGGTGAAAGCTGGGATATCATTGTTGATGAGGAAACCTATTATGAGTAAGATACCCTTTTCTTAATAACAACTTAAATTTGTTATAACTACATATGCCACGTTTGTACATGACAACATAGAATCATTGTGCAAAAACTTGGAGCATAGACTCAAATATTTGTTCAAAAGATATTTTATTGAATGAATTTGACTTTAAATTTGTGATGAAGGGCTGAACCTCATTTGTTCAGGTTTTTTCTTCCAATATTTATTGTACTCCTCCATTTTTAATGATAAGGACCCTTGTAACAGTAAAGTAGAACCTATTGCTTTTAAATTTATTCATGCTTTCAATTCTTAATATTATGCAACTCAATTAGTTGGATATCCGAAAGACAATATTTACAGTCTGATTGTAGCGCTTGGTTTGACAGATTGTGATTTCTGATTTTTGTTTGTATTGTATTTTCATATAATCAAAGCCCTTGTCCTATATTTTGGGTTGGGTTGGGCTTAACAGACTATGTTCCTCCATTCATTTCTGGTTAAAATCATATCTTCTGTTAATTCAAAGTGTTTTTATTTCTATTAATTACAATCTAACCCAGCTTGTATGTGCTTATGTAACATTCTGTCCCAAGAGCTGATATGCTATTTTGCTATCTACTTACTAAGATGGAAATAGAAGCAGATTACATTGGGCAACTGTTGCTTGCTTTAGCTGGATATGATCCTCGAGTGGCACCGATGGTGTATGAGAAGGGCATGTCACTGGTGATTTTGGTTATGTATGGAAAGATTATCTCCACACCCATCCATCTGGTAAGAAGAGAACACAATTGTTGGCGGAAGCCAAAGTCATGGAAGAAGTACTCTCAATTTACAGGGAAACGATAACAGGCTGAGGGGTCGAAGGCTTCTTGTAAGATGTAAAAAACTTGATCCATTTTTAATTGAAAATGGGATATTTTTGTAGACTTCATTACATTGATGTAAATGAACAGGATCTTAGGAATTCTTCCAACATGTGAGATTAAAATTTTAACTTATAACTTTGACATATATTACTTAGATAAGTAATTTTTTGTTTGTAACATGTTAAATCGTATATATTTTTTTAAATCTTATTATTCTTTGAAACTATTAATTGAATGCTACTTGGTGTGGATGGGATGTGAATGGATGGGGATGAGAGTTAATGGGATGGGATGTGAATGTAGATATAGATGTAAGTGGATGGGATGTGAATGAGGAAGGGATGGGTTATGTATGTGTGATTTTTTTCGCAGGTATAGGTTGAAGTCAAAAGCATTGGAGAACATTGAACAGTATTCTGATTGGACTTTAAACTAATTTGGTGGCCTCAAACTATCTAAAATATGGTAAGAATCCCAGAGTCGATGGTTTCTACCCATCGAAAATATGTTATTCGACGGTCTATAGCCATTGAATATATGGTAAAATCCTAGATTCAACGGCCTCAAGCCGTCGAATTTATGAAATTCTATGGTTTTTAGCCGCCGAATGTTTTTTTGACAAGGTCCAATTCGATGGACCAATTTGACGGTCGAGGCTGTCGAATGATTCCATCGATATTTGGTTATTTTTACGTAGTGGATTGGCAATGTTGGCATTCTTAGGGTTTATGGTCTCACACAATGTGACTGGGAAAGGATCATTTGACAACCTACTCCAACACCTCTCTGAACCACATCACAACACCATTGTCCAGACATTCAAGTGTGTTTAATTTCATATGGAAGATATGATTTCTTGTGTAGTCGTGATATTATGTGTGAGAGAGATGAGATTCAATGTAGAAAGAAAAATTTCAATGTACAGGTGAACTAAGAAGACACTGTATTATTGTAGCTCCATCTACTATTATTTTTACTCCATTAGTTACTTAATAAAACCCAGCTTCCCAAATAGATTTTTTTTTAAGAACTCACTACCCTTAACTTCTAAAAAATATGTTGACTTCACTAACTTATTGAATTTGAATATTTGCATCTTATTATCAGGAAATGCAAGTTTTGGATGCTAAAAGTGGTATTGAAAATTTAAAAATAAATGAAAAAAAGCAAAATCTTATAGCATTCATATAGAGAACACTATTAATATGTTTCTCTGAACCATGGCATTCTTCTGAAAATCGCTATTACAGTTTCTACATCAACGATGGTTTTTTTCACATAAGTACCAACTATAGTGTTTTATAAATGCTACAATAATATAAATGACTATTTTTTCAACGTTATAAAATTAACACATTTAATAGCATTCACTAAAATGCTATGAAAAATGATAGATTCACATTTTATAGCACTAGAGTAAAAAACGATATAAAAAGTCTTTTGTTGCATTCATTGAACATCATTGAAAGTATTTTTTGTTATAGTTAACCAATCGACGAATAAGATGAACTCAAAGAAAGGGTTTGGGGAATTGTTACCCAATGTTTCTAAATACCTACACATTAAAATTGCCTGAACTAGAATTCTCTACCTACATTAATTCTGCTAATATTTAACAAATTATCAAACACAAGAGGGAAATCGTCTCACAAACAATAGAATGGAAATTCCAAACTCTAACAAGAATTAAGATCCCATGAAAATCGTTGTAGACAAGGGAATCTCCCTACTTTTATGATTCTATCAAGAGAGAATTTTTTCACCCCATGCCTTCATCTCACACAAAATGGAAAGTGGTAGATGTTAGATTTTAAACATACAAATCTTATTCACATAACTATTATTCGAAAATTCCCAATGGATCAAGAATCATGAATATATCTCAAGAACCTATTTATGTTGTTAATAATCAAAGTTAGGGTACTTACCTTGTGCCATAAGGCAAAAACGTTGATCCAATAATATGTGATGGAGGTGTGTTTTTTTGCAATCCACATGTCAACGAATTGAAATACACAAACCCCAATTCTGAATTAATTAATTTCTAGATTCACATTCTTTCTCTTCACTATTTGGATCGACTAAGATTCTAGTAATTGATGGATATCACTATATTCGGAATCCTATAAATATACTTTATGCATATCTCACTGTTATTGCTATCATGAGGTGTCGATCCACTTATATAGATAGAGATAGAAGGCTTAGAGATCATTTCTTAGTTAGATTCCTATCCATCAAGGTTTTCTACTAAAATGTAAATAGTATATTTATAATTCTAACGATATTGGAAATCATTTTAATATTGACATTTTTAATATATAAAATCCTTGTGTAAGAAAAGTTATTAAAATTGTGAAATCAATGGTTCATACGAATTCGGTTATAACATTCTCCTATTTGGCCCATTAGATCGATTATGTTAAAGTGGATTTTTTTTACAAAATAATTTTGATAAAGACTCAATTTAGGATTTTATAAACAAAATATTTTACACATGATCATGAATTTTAAAATATTTTCAATAATCCCAATATTCAATTAGATTCTATAATGCCATATTTTGATTAGATACTAATGCGAGTCATGGCGATTGTATGTCATTTATATCAGACTTCCTTCCATGTACCACACTACTAATACTCTTTCTGATATAACCTTTAATTGTGCCCCTATCATTTGTCTTGTTTAGACATTTTTGTATTATTTAAATTGAAAATAGAATATAATCATAATATAAATGAAAATAAAAAATAAGTTGAACAAAATTTTATTTAGTACTGATGTTAATGTCAATTACATAACCATTTCAAAAATAACCTATCCCAAATATGTAAAAGATTTTCCTAAAAGACCTATCTTGATAATATGTTTTTTGTAAGCATTTAGTGATAATCTATTTGTCAATGGATCAGTTATCACTTGAGTGATACTAATGTTCTCTACTGATACTAATTGTTTCTAGACTCTCTTTTTAACCACCAAGTACTTAATCTTTATGTGTTTCACATTGTTCAAGTACTTTTATTTTTTAAAGAATAATACAACTACGGTATTATCACAATATATCTTCAACGGCCTAACTATAGAGTTGACAACCTAAAGTCTTGAGATAAAATTTTACAATCAAAGAGTATGACTCGTGGCCTCAAAGTATGCCATGAATTCAACCTCCATAGTAGATAAAATAGTTGTAGACACCCCATTTTTGCTTAGATCGAACCCAAGAGCACAAAAAAACTCTTGAGAAGGGATTGGATTCAAGTCAATTTTCAAATGATCGCAAGGGCCTCATGTTTAACTAACAAATAATTGCATTTTTGTGATTTTGGCCTGGTATGAAAGTAATTAATGACCATATGTAATTTTTAGCCTGATCATAAGTTACCAATGACTATAATAATAAAATGGGCAGTTTGGAGGTAACTAATGGCTAGGCTTAATTTTTAACTTGGCCAAAGGTTACCAATGGCCAGAATGAACTTTTGCACAGTATAAAGGTGACCAACATGCAGAAGGAAAATTTGCATTGGCTATTGGTCACCTAAGGCCAATTTTGAGTCCCATGTGCATTCGAATTAGTTAGGATTAATTACCCTTTAAACCTCATTTTAATTATTTTTTTTTTCTCAAGAAAACCTTGTCATTTTACCTTTTTATCCTTGTTTTATTTTCCTAAATAATTTTTTTACATTTCTTTTTAGTAATTCACCAAATCCTATAACTAGGACTCTAGTCTTGGTTGTTCCCCGCTTGAGGCCAATTATCCCATTCACTTTGGTTTGTTGATACACATTAGAGGTAAATCCCCCTTATACTCATTCTATATTCTTCACCATTCAAAGATCGTCCATGGCATTCAATGTAATATGATCAATGTTTAAAACTTTTGACTAATTTGTCCACTCAGGAAAATTCTCTAAAATTTATGCTTAATGACTAACCTATCTTTAATTTGTTAGAGATTCTCTTAAGAAAAATGATTAAAGAAGTAAAAAATCTACCATCTAATTACATGTTATTTGGATTGTTTCCTTCACAATTACCTTAAAGTCAAGGTCTTAGGGTCATTTTAACCTTCATCAAGAATTCTCTAG
Source organism: Akebia trifoliata (assembly GCF_017979445.1). Classification (NCBI taxonomy): domain Eukaryota; kingdom Viridiplantae; phylum Streptophyta; class Magnoliopsida; order Ranunculales; family Lardizabalaceae; genus Akebia; species Akebia trifoliata. The sequence continues at coordinate 26,703 of NW_028237078.1, read as the reverse complement.
AACCTTTGAATGTTTATCATCATACTCATTGATGATTAAGATTGGTAAGACCCAACTAGAGGATAAAAATCATCAAGGCCAACGTTAGAATATAGAAATGACTATTTGCATGGAGGTTTTTTAAAAATATGGAGAATTCCAAGATTTGGGACAAGTTTATCCCCAAAGGTCCCCCAAACTCCTATAAATAGGACTCCCGTTTAAGGCAAAAATGAGAGGAGCTCAAGAAGCCAAAATTCTATCTAAATTACTCCCAAAAGCTCTCTAACTTACCAAAATTCTATAAAGATCCATTCTCAAACCGCCAAAGAGCTCCAACCAAAAAGAAGAATAAGTAAGAGGAAGAAAACCAAGGTGGGGTTGAACCCTTATTTATCTCTTTTCAAACCTCCCTATCCTATTTATCCCCTTATTTTCCATTTAAGAAAGTTTATATTCATGCTTTATTTTCTTATCATAATGTAGATCTTAGATTTGTTCTTATGAGGCCTAAAGGTGGAGAGTAAGACTTTCTAGAAGAAATTTCCCCCTATAAGTCCTTAATAAGCTCTCAATAGCATTAGAGTAGTTGTTTATACTTTTTAGTAATCTTTAAATTCTTAAAATAATTGCTTTACTTTCATTGCAATCTAAATTTTAGAATAGATTTTGTTTCATTTTCTTTTTTCTAATAGCTTAAAAGCTAGAGAGTAATCTTTTTTTTTTGAGATAATCTTTTCTTTCTAAGTCCATTGCATACTTATACAATATGCACATACATTACTTTATCTTTCTTTAAATAGATAAGGGTCAAAGATGTGGATCTATCTAGATCTACATCTAACTCTCTAAACTAACAAAAACAGTCCCTAAAAAGACACATTGTATGCATAAGGTCACTAGTCCACCTCATAAAGGTTAAACCAATAACAAAAATGCTCTAAGTGAGCACATAACTTCTAAAAAGGGTCTTAGGATTCAAGGAGGTGAGATCCACATGAATTCTCACCAAAATCCTAGGCTTATAAAAATCCCAGCAAGCACATTTTTTTACCTTTAACTTGTTCATTATCTTAAATGTTCTATTTTCTAAAGCTAAATTATAGTTGTTTGATTATTTAAGTTTCTTCATAATTCCTTAGTTCTTTTCAAAATCAAGTTAATATTTCAAGTTCTTTCACCTATGCCCATATATTGGTAACCATCTTCGAATGGGTGGGACAAGGTGCCTAATACCTTCCTTGTCTTTCAACCAAGCCTCATTACCATAGATCTCTAGGTAGACATTTTCCCTTATCTTTTGGATATGTGAGTCACTGTAAGCCAATAAAACAAAATTAAAAAAAAATCTTTTCTAGTATTCATCCACACTTTAATTGAATGATGGTAACTCCTAAATTGGTGTAGATGAGCTCAAAACCTCTCAAAAGGTTTCGAAGCCTGCGTATCTATAGTAATAATACTTTCCTTCACGTTTATCCACTAGATAACTCCACCTACTAACAAAAATATAAAATTGATATAGACTTTCTATTATCAAAACATTTAACAAAATCTGAATTTGAGTATCCGATCTCCTCTAGAGGATCTGATATCTTGTAAGTGAGCATATAGTCATTCTTCACTTGTAGATACCTCATAACCTTCTTTGTAGCTTTCCAATGATCTATTACTGGGTTATTCTGATATCTTCTTAACATTCCAATCATAAAATTGATATCCAGTTTGGTACATGTCTAAGTATACATCAAACTCCTAACAATTGAAGTGTATGAAATATCCTTCATCTATTTCCTTTCTAAATTATTCTACGGACATTGCATCAAGTTGAACTTATCTTTTTTTCCTATAGATGTTTCACCGATAGAACAATATTACATTTTATATCTCTCTAAGACTTTATTGATATATCCTTTCTAAGACAATCCTAATAATCATTGAGATCAATTCCCAAAGATTTCTGTGCCAATGACATATGTTGCCTTGCTTATATCAATCATTTTGAAATTCTTAGTGAGATAATTCTTAGTTTCTTGTAACAAATCAAAATCACTACTAGCTAACATAATATCATTTACGTACAAGACTAACATAATAAACTTGCTTCCACTGATTTTCAAATATATATACTAGTTAATAGTATTTTCCTTCAATCTAAAGGATGTAATATTATCATTGAACTTTATATACTATTGTTTTGAAACTTGTTTAAGTTCATAAATTGATTTCTTAGGTCTTCGGGCTATTTTTTCTTTTTTGTGAATCTTTTTGGGTGTTTTATTTAGATTTCTTTATCCAAACTCTCATTTAAGAAAGTCGATTTCACATTCATTTAGTGTAACTTTAAATCATAATGAGCTACCAATGCCATAATGATTTTTAGTTAGTCTTTCTTTAAAACTAGATAAAAAATCTCATTGTAATCGATACCTTCCTTCTGAGTAAAACCTTTGGCCACACGTCTGATTTTAAATCTTTCGACATTATCTTTTACATCGTACTTGGTTTTGAAGATTCATTTATAATCAATTTTTTTTTTTTTACTTTTAAAAGATAATTCGATGAGATCCCAAATACAATTCTGGTCCATAGATTTTACCTATTTTTTATGACATCCATCCACTTAAAAGAATCATTACTTTCCATTGTTTGTGAAAACATAACTGAATATTTATTTATCCCAATATCGTAATCAGATTTCTTTAGATACATCACGAAATCATCTAAAATGACAAGTCTCATTTCTTTAAGAGATCTTCTTAGAATTACCGATGCTAAATCTTCAATTATAATAGTTTAGTCTTAATGGAGTGATTAACTAACTTGTTTTAATTGTTGTCTCTTCTCCTTAGGTTGTTGAATATCCGAAGAATCAACAATTTCTTGAAGATTAAGATATGGTAGGATATCTACTCTTGCTTCTTCATCAAGAATTATTTTACATGATTCTACACTCCCACTAATTTCACCATTTTCTAGGAGTCTAATATTTTCGATTTAAACTATTCCTATGTTGTGGTTAGGGCAATAAAATTTGTATCCTTTAAACTTTTTTAATAACCAATGAATATCCAAAAATGGTTTTAAAATCCAATTTCCTAGCCTATGGATTGTAAATCCTTGTTTTCATTGGACAATCCAAACATGTAAATATCTTAAACTAAGGTTCTTATCAGTTCATAATTTGAAAAGAGTTTTGGGAACTGCGTTACTAAGAACCTTATTTAAGATATAAATTATGGTCTTTAATGTTTTTCCCCCACAATAATTTTGGAATTATTAAATGACTCAACATACTCCTAACCATATCCATAAGTGTACGATTACGCCTTTCAACCACACCATTCTGTTGAGGCGTGTTAAGCATTGTTTATTGTGCACAAATACCTAATTTTTCTAAGAATTTGACAAAAGGTTCAGGATTCTGACCCATTTAATTAAATCTACCATAAATATTCACCTCCTCTATTTAACCTAACTATTTTAACTTTTATATTTATCTTTCTACTTCAATTATAAATATCTAGAGGATATCTACATACTGAGATTTTTTGTATATTAGATAAATATAATGAAATTTAGAGATGCCATTTATAATCACTACAACATTTTTGGTCTACAGCGACGGATATTTTCGTCGCTATATTGTGATTTCTCCATCGGTAAAAGATATTGCGACAATGAGCAGCGGAAGCAAGATCCGACGGTGCTTCCTCCGTCGCTAAATGCAGCAGCGGATAATATTTTTCGTTGTTGAAAGTAATACCATTAGCGGTGGGTCATCCTATCCGCTGCAATATGTCCAATTTTAAATTAACACAATATCCAACATATAGCGGCGGAAATGACTATCAGCTGCAATAGGAAAATTTTAATTAGTAAAAAAAATTACACAACATATAACGGCGGATAGTATTATTCGCTGCTATAGGTCAGTTTTTAATCAATAGAATAGGGGCGAAGCTTCAGATCCGCTGCAATATGTCAAATTTTAATTAATTAAATATATAATATATAGAGGCGGATTATGATATCCGCTGCAATATGTCAAGGTTTAATTAATGAAATATGCACCATATAGCGATGGATATTATTATCCGCTGCAATAAGATAATTATTAAATTCATAGAATATGCTACATATAGTGGCAAAACTTATTATCCGCTGCAATTTGTCAGTTTTTAATTAATGAAATATACTACATATAAAGACGGATCTTATTATCCACTGTTGTAAGTTTCTTTTTTATATATTTTTCTATATATATTTTTCTATATATATATATATATATATATATATATAACCTACGTCCTCTAACCTGCATACATTGAAAACTTTAAAATAAATAATAAAAGAAATGATATTGCCACACTAACATTTACTAATCCCACACCAATTCATAAGTAAATCACCAAAGATGGTACGACATAAGCTTTATGTTCAGTTTTACACCGTTCAATAACTTCAGGGCTACAAGTCTTCTTCAATGTTTCCACAACCAATATTCATTGCTTAATACTTAGAGAAGACTATAATGGAAAACAAATGCCAATAGTAACTAGTTTAAAACTTAGTTACCGAAAGTGCTAGAACATGGTTCTATGTTGGGAGTGGCCTAAAGTGCTACAATGGATCTATGTTGGGAGTGTGATAATCATCAAAAAGTAGAAATTGAACTATTTTAAGTGTTAATTTATGGGTAAGATGGTCTATCTATCCCCAAGGGATGTTAATGAGTTGACGTTGGATTGAAGCTGAAAAATGAAGAGTTCTTTCACACCCTAACCACTTGAGAATGAAGTGTTCATATTTTACTTAGCATAAAAGAAAATATATTGTTACTGTGAGCTGTTAATAACTACTCAGTATGAAGTCTAGTGTATCCATTTGAGTCTTGAGTGGACCTGTCAATTCCCTTGATGACTTGATAGAGTCAAATAGTGTAAATGACTAGAGAAAAAGTATAAATAAATTGAAATATTGGTAATACAAATGCATTACAAAATTTTAAATTATTGAGAGTTTAAACACCATTTTAATCATAAAATGTCAATAGAATATGCCACGAAATAATGGGTGAATTTCATATATTGAGCCAAGGAACCAAATAGTAGCAGATTCTTCAATTTTATGTGCAAACATAAATATGAAATGATAATAACAATAATATTGGGTTTCAGATTTTCATTATTTAAATGGTTATAAAGGTTCTGATGTCTACAACTATTTTAATGTGGATATAATAATGTTACTCACAATATCAGTGCAACGACAGCAGCTGGGACATTCCAGAGGAACATCTTGAAATAGTCAACAGACGGGTCACTGTACACCTATAGGAAGAAAATCAAAACATTAAGTATTGAGCCAGCCAAACCCATCAGTCGGCCATTACTAAGCTATTTACAATAGCACAAAAGAGCAGCACTAAACATCTTTGGCATGAAGCCTATCAATTTCAAAACGATTACTCCATCTTACTAAATGTTGAATCAGATGCCTGATCGGAAAGGACAGTCATGTCGATCTGTGTGGGCCCCAAATTTACCGTCTCATCCCCATGTTGGGGAGGTTGTGAATCATGATGATGCATCCTATAATAAAGATTAAGAAAATGATTAGTTATTTTAAAAACTTATAAGAAATGTTATTAAGTTAATGATAATGGTTAATTCAATAATTTACCAATGAGTTTTTTAAATTATCTATGTCAAATGATATATTGAACTTGGAATTGCATCATTGTACATGAATAATTTCAAACAGCATCACTGGACTCCAACTCATCCCCATCAATATTATTAAAATCTGACTCATCAATGTCATCCTCCCTAATTTCATCTGTGGCAGTTAAAGGTGTTGTAATAATTAGAGTTGCATTGATCGTTATTCCTAGCATATCTGACCTATCCCATATTACGTTATCATCAGAGGCGATCAAAGTATCCATCATACTTTGATCATTGCAAGGCAAGCTTTGCAAGTAATCATCGATATCCTCTACTGTACCATTTTCTCCCATGTCAAACAAGTCTCTTGGTTTTGATTGTATAGCAGTATATCAGTTTGAATCCATGTAGTCCTTGACGTAGAATACTTGTGTGACTTGAGATGCTAGTACAAAATGGTTCATTGTAAACATTTTCTCCAGTATTGGATAAGTATATGAAATTCACGAACGTAAACCCCAAGTCATCTTTTTTTATTCCTCTTCTAACATCAACCCACTCATACTTAAATAATACAACATGCGTCCATCCATAATAATTAAGCTCTGTGATATCGGTCAATACACCATAATAGGTAATGTCTTCTTGAATTGGGCTTCTATCACTAACACTTGCGAAACTTGATGTATTAGCAACCACGATAACTCCGCTGTTTTGAGTTTTTCTCTTACTTTCAATATCTTTCGTGCAAAATCTGAACCCATTAATGTTGTACGTATTGAATCTTTTTACAACATGATCAGGACCCTTTGCTAATTTCCTAACTTCATCTGAAAGTGTAAAATTCTTCGAATAGGAAGACTTGTTAAAAAGCCAATCATCAAATTCTTTAGCATGAAGCCTATCAATTTCAAAACGACTGACCCGACGATGCTTCTGCTTAAGTTCATTCTTGTGTTTTCTGTATATGTTTGAATTCAAGAGATATGATTAACTATGGATATATTACATTCAACATGTATGGTAAAACTTAAAATAAATATGCATTCTTACTCAAAGTATGAGACAAGTGTCTCAGAGTTGAAAAGCATGTATCGATTTGTTTGTCTCCATGATATTTCATTTAGAGTAAACACTTGTTCTTTTCCCAACGGTAGACCTGAGATAGTGTTACCAAAGTCATCATTTCTTATTGGTCGATTAAACTTTGTCTCCACACTATCAAAGTACCTCGAGCAAAATGTTAAGCATTCTTCTGCGAGGTACCCTTCTGCGATGGAACCTTCTGGTCGATTTCGATTACGCACATACGATTTAAGTGTGAGAAGTTACCTATGACCATGCATTGAGATAATTTGACTATGAGATTGAATAGTGTGGTGCATGTGAAACTAAAACAAAAAGAATACAAAAATTAATGCAAACCTTTCAATAGGGTACATCCATCGATAATGTACTGGTCCAGCGATTTGTGCCTCGGTAGCCAAATGAACGGGTAAATGCACCATAACATCAAAGAACGCTGGGGGAAAAATCTTCTCTAAGTGGCATAATGTTAGTAAAATCCGAGACTGCAACCTTTCAAAGTCATCTACCCGTGCAACCTTAGAACACAACTCCATAAAGAATGTGCACAAGTCAATTAAGTTTGCGCTCACATGCTTAATCAATGTACCTCGCAAGGCTATCGGGAGTAGTTGTTGCATCAACACATGACAATCATGACTCTTGAGTCCTGAAATCTTATGTTTTTTGGGATGTACACATCGCGAAATATTCGCTGCATAACCATCTGGAACCTTAACATTCTTCAACACATTACAAAATTTCTCTTTTTCAATATTGCTCATTGTTAAAACACGCGGGGGGATAATATGTCTTATTTCCCATACTAATTGGATGAAGTTTATTTTGTATTTTCATTTCTTGCAAATCTAAACGAGCCTTCAAATTATCTTTTGTCTTTCCTTCGATGTTTAATAAAGTCCCAATGACATTATCACACACATTTTTTTCAATGTGCATGACATCCAAACTATGTCGCAACAGTTTGTGTTTCCAATAAGATAAGTCAAAGAAAATGTTTTTCTTCTTCCAATTGTAAAAATCTCTCGTATCATCTTCTCGCATTCTCTTGTGACCTTTTGCAACTTTAGAAATCTTCCCGAACGTGATGTTCATACCCTCTACTTGTTCCAAAATCTCATAACCAGATGGCAGGATTGGCATAATTCGATATTCTTGTTCTCCGTCGAAACATCTCTTGTCAAATCTAAACCTATGGTCAATCGGCAGAAATCGACGATGACCTAGGTAACAAAATTTTCTACCATGCTTCAAACGTCGAGAACAAGTGTCCTTATTGCAACAAGGACAAGCAAGACGCCCTTTAATGTTCCATCCAGACAACATAGCGTATCCTGGAAAGTCGCTAATCGTCCATAATAGTATAACTTTTATTTGAAAGGTTTGATTCCTATGTGCATCATATGTGTCCACGCCAAACTTCCACAATTGTCTCAAATCATCTATTAATGGTTGCAAATACACATTGATATCATTGCCAGGTCCATAAGGACCTGGAATCAATAATGATAACATGAGATAAGATTATTTCATGCACATCCATGGTGGCAAGTTGTATACTGTTAAAATGACAGGCCATGTACTATGAGAAATACTTATCGTCCTAAGTGGATTAAAGTCATTGGTTGCTAACCCAAGTCTAATATTGCGATTGTTTAAAGAGAATGATAGATGTTTAATGTCAAAATCTTTCCAAGCAAGAGAGTCAGCTGGATGCCTCAAAGACCCATTTTTGGTTCGACTCTCGTCATGCCATCGTATGAATGATGCTGTCTTCGATGACATGAATAACTTTTGAAGCCTTGGCACCAATGGAAAATAATGCAATATTTTAGCAGGAATCTTTCTTTCTTTTTTCCTTCGAGAAATGTTCTCATAATTCTCTTTATGTTCAACTTGCTACCATCTCAAAGTACCACACACCTTGCATAATTGGTCATTGGCTGTGTCCTTCCAATATAACATACAATCATTGGGGCATGCATCAATTTTATTGTAATTAAGTCCCAAGTCCCTAATGATCTTCTTCGCATCATAAAAAGACTGTAGACACCCCAATTTGCACGAACCCGTTAGGAAAGTCCAAATTTTCTCGAATTGATTTTGAGTTAGACTTAAACTTCTCAATGGACCCACATTGCCACTTGGCATCATATTCATGCATACATACATACTATTTGCATCTCATATCATACCTTGTCCCTAATCTACTTTAAACCTATGTCCATCACCCATATCCAAACCCAACACCAAGTTCATACCCAAACCTAACACCAAGTCCCTCCTAAGCCCAAACCCAAGTCCATATCCTAACCCAACACCAAGCCCATTCCAAGTCCATTCTCTCACCCCTTCATAAGATGACACATGTTGATACCTCATAAGCCTCCAACACCCAATGCATCATCTAATTGGAGAGTCAACCTTTCTTTTGTGAAAACTCAAGAATGCCCTTCTCAAAAAGTTTAGTCAAACCAAAAAGGTTATTTGGTCTTTGGTAATAATCCATAAAGGTGAGAGAACTTCCCATTATGCCCTCAAAAGGTGGGAATCTTCAAGTACATACATGGAGTTCTCCCATTGGTCCATTTCAAAAATATACTTCCATCCTTACTTTATTTGTTATTTACAAATGAACCAAGATCTACTTTTCACCTACCATTTCACCTTTACACATGTCATTCTCCTATTCACCCTCCCAAATGTGCTTTTGTTCTCCCATTGGTCCATTTCAAAACTACACTTCTACCCTTTGCTTTAAGTTATTTACAAATAAACCAAGATCTACTTTTTACCTACCACTCCACCTTTACACATGTCACTCCCCCATTCATCCTCCCAAAAGTACTTTTGTTCTCTCACCTCTATTTACCAAAAAATCAAGGATCAAAGCATGTTTTTAGGATTTCTTCACAAATGTCATCTTTACCCTCATACAAATGGAAAATCCAAAAAGAAATAACCTAAATCTCATGTCCATGTTCTTTATTTTTAGGGTTAGACCACTTTATCCCCAAAAGTTCTCCAAAAACTCTATAAATACCCTCATTTCCTAAGAACAACTCATGCTCTCAAGCCCCCATCTCTCAACCTAAAACTCTACCAAATTCTCTGCTCATCTCTCATCCCTCAACTCTCTCAACCCTCAACCACATCCTTCAACTCTCAAGTCCATTACACAAGCTCAAGTTATTTCAAGACTTCCAAAAGGGACAAGGTGGGACAATAATTATTTAATTATCTTTTAAGTTGCATCTTCTTCTTCTATCCTTCTCCTTTTTTATTTTTAGAAGCCTTTAGGATGTAATGGAGAACCCTCCTTCATCCCGAGTAGATTGAACCTCAACCTTGGGCATGGAATGCTTGAGGCGGCTTGGTAGAAAGGATGGAGGTTGAAGCCCTTTTAAACCCATTCTCATATCATGCATCATAATGTACACTATGCACACACATCACAAATGTTGGCTATGATGAAGAAATGTGTAACTCTCTTGATGGGGTTAAAACACTAAGTTTCTAGCTAAACATGCATGCATTAAGGTTATAGATCTAAGAGAACTCCTTTCATGGAACTTCTCTAAAATCATATAAACCAACATTTCAACTCATGCAAAAGTGTGTTGACTCCATAGAATGTCTTTTTCCATAAGATATCTCTTATGTCAACACCAACATCAAAACCTCTTCCAATGAGGTACATACACACTATATGTACCCACCCACTTCATGCATCTCATGCATTCTACTTGTTATTTTAATCATTTTCAAAAATGACCAATATAAAGGTAACCACCATAGGTGGAGAGAATGGGGTGCTTAACACCTTCCCCATTCTCTAACCGAATCCCCTTACCTAGATCTTAGGTAGACCATACCTTTTCCATGATTGAGAGTCACTACAATGCCATAAAAATGATTTTCAAAATAATCGATTCGGGTGCCCATTCACACCCATTTACAAAAAAGAATGGTGGTGACTCCAAACCACGTAGCATTGAGGTTCAAAAGTTGAACATTCTCATGTCTACAAAGACTTTGGCAACAACTCTCCCTCGGGTAATACCTCCTTCAAAAGTGTAAGCAACATGTCGAAGGACTTGTTGCTCCATCCAGACAAACACTTTATGTGATATAGTCGAACAATGAAAGAGAGTTTTGTGAACTTGGTACATCCGGGATATAACTCTCTATCTGCATCTTGAAGCAACCTGAAGAAGTTTTCTACTTCGACATTACGCCCTTGTGTAGATTTACTTGCTCTATCAAGTATATCATTATCTACACCCGACATACCAAAAGCATCATGCAACATTCCATTCATATCAACACCAGCTGAATTATCATCACATGGAATAATGCGTGTGGGTGTGGAAGAAGTTTCCCCATGATAATTTCATAATGTGTAATGCTCCATAATTTCATAAACGATGAGATGCTCCTAGACAACATCCTGTTTCAAGAGCTTAAAGTTGACACATTTCCTACATGCACATGGGATGAGGCTGGTTGATGTATCAGTAAATGCGAAGTCGAGGAATTTCTCAACACCGTTTATATATTCGCTACTTATCCTGCATTAGAAAATAATGTAAGGGAACTTTAAAAAATAAATCCCATTGAGTTATAAACATTGACAATGGATCATAAGTAGTTGAGTTTGCCTTGACTTTTTGATCCAACTCTTATCCATAATTTCCTTCAACACCTAAATTCAAAAATTAATATAAAAAAAATACTATAAAGACTGTAACAAATGTGAGGTTTTCTTTACAGTCTATTTGGATTGAGAGAAGATAAAAGAAGAGAAGAGAAAATATGCAATTTTCTTTTCCTTTCTACTATTTGGGGAGAGAAGTGAAGAAAAGTGGAGGGAAGAGAAAGTAAAAAAATGTCACATTTGATTATCTCTAAAAATGGAGATACGAGGAGGGAAGATAAGAGAATGAGATTTTACATTCCAAGTTTATCCTCATTATTTTCAAAATTTCCAAAAATATGTAATATTGGCAGGCCAGCTATTACTACCTACACCCCAAGTAAACAAACATCCGACAGGCCATCCAACAGGTCATGCGACAAGCCATTGGGCAGGCCATCCGACAAGACATTGGGCAAGCCATTAGACAGGTCATGCGACAAGCCATTGGGCAGGTCATCCGACAAGACATTGGGCAGGCCATCATCTAACAAGCCATTGGACAGGCCATCCAACAAGCCATTGGATAAGTCTTCCGACAGGCCATTGGGTTAATTTTGATAGCATAACATATCCAATCCATAAATCTTTTCATGGTCAATTTTATTTCGCTAACCCAAGGCATGTACCATAGAAACCTAAGTAATAACTCATAATAATCACAAAATATATATATTTGACACAATTCAATCTTTTTTTATTTTAAAATATACATATGTTATTATTGCAATATGCAGAGTTTTGGAAGACCCATTGATCGAGCAACATGAGGGAGTGAAGTGGGTAGCACTCTTCCCCAAGGGTACGGGAGTGGAGTCATCGATCCAAATATTATAAGGGGTAAGGAAAATAATTTTCAAATTTATTTTCTAAACAACCATATAAGGTTAATTATCCTTCAAACCAAATCCAAGGCAAATTTGGTCCCATTGAGAACAAAGTCATGAGGAAAGAAACAAAAATAATAAGCGAATGTCATACCTAGTTTGAGGTGAATCGATCTTGAATGAAATTCCACTGCACTCCAACCCCTTCTTTAAAAATTTTTCCTATTTTTTAATGATTTTCAACCATTTCCTTACTACAACTCCCGCTCTTTCTCCGAGTGTTCAAAATCCTTGCTTTAGATGAATCTCCTCAACTCAACATAGCTCTTAGGATTCAAAAGAGACAACAAAAAGTCCTTCATCTATTCTACTTCAAATGAAACTATTTGTAAAAGAAATTAAAAAGAAAAAAATGGATATTTGAAAAACTCCATTTCTACCTCAAAAATAAGGATTTTTTGATATTTTTTTTACAATGAACCTATTTATGAAGGAAACAAAAACAAATCAAAATCATATGAATGGACCTTAAGACGAAAGGGGAATGCTATAAAATAGATAATATTATTTCTCCAAATGTACTTTTTGGTGCATCAATACAAGTTAAAGGGTCTAAAATGACAAAAAGAATGTTGAAAGTGATGTGGATGAGATTAAAAAAAGAAAAGAATTAATGACATGTCTTAAAAGAGATATAGGTCTAGATGGATTTCCTAGCCCAATATTTGAAGTAATACGTAGAGAGTGATGATGATCAAATCATCTAGCACACCAACATACCTTCTTCAATCACAATATTTTATATAGTCATTTGACAACTATCACAGTATTTTATTGAAGATCAATGAAGCTTATAAAATAAATTTTTCATAATTTCTATCAACTAAAATACTTTAGGTTTATCCTAACTTTCCTTTTCATCGAAAAACACTGATCCCTTGATGAGCCAACATACAATAATACCATAAAATTGATCCCTCGATAAGCCAATTACATATAATTATACTACATATTTCTTCTGGTTTATACACTCAAATTGATCAAACATTTAGAAACCACAGGAATTTGACTTTCAATCAAAGAACTCAAGATATACTAACATTCTTACATATTTTTCATGTAACTACTACACACTAGTTCCTCTAATAAATTCTACAAGACTTCCAAAAATATCTAAATGAAAAAAAGGCTAAAATACCGCACAATTAGGTTCAGGTTCCAACATTTATGTTGGCTAATAAAAGAGTAAGATGTATTTCATCCCAAAACAAAGATGATATAATATTTTTAAAATGCTAAAAATATTCAAATCTCCTTGATAAGTCTATGATAGACATGTCCGCACCCTGTTAGTAGTTTTTCATGTTAATGTATGTAGAAAGATACTAGCGTTTATAGAATAATATTTCTTCATTCTTCCTCTTTTCATTGTGATTTTTTAATATTTTGCTTATGCTTGCATTCATATAAAGCAATCCAAAACCAAAACTCACTAGGGTTATATAATGGAAAATTCATAATATGTGACCCAATCTTGTCATCCCTATTATCTATTCAAAATGATAAAGAGGATTGGACTGGACTTGTATCATAATAGGAAAGAAACTAGAAAGCACATTCATCTAGTAAAACAACTTGGAAAGTCACAAGTTATATATTCTGACATATAATAGTAACAGTTTAAGAGAAATAATCATACTTAAAGCTCCATACATAAGTAAAGATGAGTAGATGGTCCACATTTATATCAAACTAATTCCAACCCACATCAAGTAATTATGGATTCCTTCAATAAAAGGTTCAAAATAAACTTGTTTTAGGCTAAATTTTTTTAGCATTATGTCTTGAAACACCCAACTTCAGAAAGTTTTAATTCTCCAATTCTTCATAATTTATCAATGTTTTCTAAAATTAGGCTATGTTCCTTGAAATTAATTCAGAAGAGTATAATTCATCTAATGGAACTTATTAAAAGAAAAATCTGAAATACAAATTCACAAAATCAAATTTAATAGATAATAATAGCCAATAAAAATATAAGAAAAAAGGGATTTTAACTTCAAATCCAAACCCTAAACAAACCAATTTCTTAAACTTGTAATAATATCTACCATTACAAACTTGTAATCTAAACAAAACCATCTAAAACCCAAAAAAAATTCATACATGAAAAGCAAAATCAAACTCTTCAACCCTCATTCCTTACCAAATCTGCCATTAATGAGGAGATGATGTGGTGACTCGATTACACACGAGGATATATATATTCATAGAGAGATAATCTTTAACAAAGAGAGAGAGACTCACCAGCTGAGGTTGAGGGTTCAAATCCCTCCTTCCACTCCTAGCAGTACAGGCCAGATAGAAATCTCCCGCGTCAACTCACCACAGCGACCACAAAGCAGGTGCTACACAATAGGCTGGAAATCAGAAGCCGAACCAAGCCTCTAAACGGAAGGGTCAACTGAAACTCCAATCGAAACTCCAACTGATGAAGAAAAAATCGTTGAAACACCAAGTTTTAGGGATTTCAAAGAGATGGAGAGAATGAGAAGAAGAGAAGAAAAATTGACAGAGAAGGTGATGGAGTTTTGAGCTTCTGATTTCAAAGAAAGAGAGAGAGAGAGAGAGAGAGAGAGAGAGAGAGAAGAAGAAGAAGAAGAAGAAGAAGAGAAGACGGAGTTTTGAGCTTCCCGTGAAAATTTTGCGCCAATCGATTGATTTGTGCGGCACTTTTAAAACCCCTTTTTTTTCTTTAGCGGCGAAAACCAAACTGCGCTGCTATATTAGAATTTAAAAAATAAAATTTGATAAATAGAACTCATAAAAAAAATCAAAGCTTTTATTTTTTAAAATTGATTTTTCTTTTATAGTGGCGGACACAACAATCCGCTGTTATATTACATTTTAAATCAATTTTTTTATTTAAACAATTGCATATTTGTAGTGGCAGATAAACGAATCCGCTGCTATATTTCAATTTTAAAAAAAAATTGATACAAAGAATTCATCACTAAATATAAGTTTTACTTTAAATTTTTTTATTTTTATAGTGGCGAATAAAATCATCAGCTGCTATATTCAATTTTAAATCGAAAAAATTGGATGTTTATAGTGGCGGATACAATAATCCGCTGCTATATTATAATTTAAAAAAAATTGATAAACAGAACTCATCATTAAATATAAGTTTTTATTTAAAAAAATTGATTTTTTATACTGGCGGATAGAGTAATCCGCTACTACATTCAATTTTCAATCAAAATGTTTATTTAAAATATTGAACGTTTATCGTGGCGGATAAACCACTCCGCTGCTATAGTTCAATTTAAAAAAAAA
The DNA here is from genome assembly GCF_017979445.1 of Akebia trifoliata. Classification (NCBI taxonomy): domain Eukaryota; kingdom Viridiplantae; phylum Streptophyta; class Magnoliopsida; order Ranunculales; family Lardizabalaceae; genus Akebia; species Akebia trifoliata. The sequence continues at coordinate 11,107 of NW_028237078.1, read as the reverse complement.
AAAAAAGTTGATAAACAGAAGTCATCACAACATATATGTTTTTATTTAAAAAATTTTATTTTTATAGTGGCGGATTAAACAATCCGCTGCTATATTCAATTTTAAATCGAATTTTTTATTGAAAAATTGAATGTTTATAATGGCGGATAAACCACTCCGCTGCTATAGTTCAATTAAAAAAAAAAAGGGACAAACAGAACTCATCACAACATATATGTTTTTATTTAAAAATTTTGATTTTTATAGTGGCGGATAAAATAATCCGCTGCTATATTCAATTTTAAATCGAAAAAATTGAATGTTTATAGTGGCGGATAAAACAATCCGCTGCTACAGTTCAATTTAAAAAAAAAAGTTGATAAACAATACTCATCACAATATATATGTTTTTATTTAAAAACTTTGATTTTTATAGTGGCGGATAAAATAATCCACTACTATATGATAATTTTAAAAAAAATTCATAACACAACTCATCACTAAATATTAGTTACTATTTAAAAAAATTGATTTGTATAGTGGCGGATAAAGTAATTCGCGACTATATGCACTGAATAAGCATAGTGGGGTGTATGGGAATCCCTATAATAGCGGATAGAATTATCAGCTGCAAAAAAATCTATTTATAGTGACGGATAAAATCGTCCGCTGCAATAAACCTATCTATAGAGGCGGATAAAAGTATCTGCTGTTATAAACAGTCGCTGTAGATAAAAAATGTTGTAGTGAATGGTGATGAAGTATCTTTCTCCACTTAGACATGCAATGGGAAAGAGTCCACAAATTTTAGTGTGTATGATCACAAGAAATTCTTTATTTCTTGTGTCTCATTTCTTGATATGTTTGGTTTGCTTTTCTTTAATGCAATCCATTCATATTGAGAAATTCGTGAAGTCCAAATTATCCAAAATTTTGTCTCTCACAAATCTCTTTATCCAAGCTATGGAGATGTGTCCCAAACGTTTATGCCACAAGATGGAGGTATTTTCATTTATCAAGTCACATTTCAAATTATTATTCAAATGCAACGAAACTAAAGACTGGCATAATCATAATTCAAATTAATTTTATATAAACTATCAAATAATATCCCAGATCCAATCAAACTGAATGTAAAAATAATTTTAACTATTTATTCTAAAAAAAAATCGAATAATCTAAACCATCTAATCTAAATAAAAAAATCAAATTCCTAGACATGATATAAATATAAAAATGTACTTTCCAGATCCATCTGATGATTAATCTTCAAAACCAAGTGATAAGTTCTTACAACTAGCACTTATGTTTTGAGACGATTGTCTATGAAGATGGATTTTTCATTTTGTACTGAATTCATGTTTGAAAGGAATCCTTGCATCAAATTTGTAATTTGAGTTGTTGCTCCTAAATCAATCAATCAAGTATTTGAAGGAATTTCAGCTAAGTTTGATTTATAACAGACAAAAGAAAGAAACATATTTTTCTTTTTGAACCAATTTCTACGTTTTACACAATCATTCTTTATGTGTTCAGCTTGGCCACATGTTAGATTTTAAACCTACAAATCTTATTCACATAATAATTATTCTATAATTCACAATGGATCAAGAATCATGCATATATCTTAAGAACCTATTCATGTTGCTAAGAATCAAAGTTAGGATACTTACCTTGTGCCATAAGCCAAATACGTTGATCCAATAATATGTGTTGGAGGTGTACCTTTTTGCAATCCACGTGTCAACGAATCGAAATGCGTAAACCCTAATTCCGAAATCATCAATTTTCAAACTCACTTTCTGTCTCATCTCTATTTGGATTGACTAAGATTTTAGTGATTGATGGATATCACTATATTCGAAACCCTATGAATATACTTTGTGCATTTCTCACTGTTATTGTTATTATGGGGTGCTGATCCACTTATATAGATGGAGATAAAAGGCCTAGAGATCTTCTCTTGGTAAGGTTCCTATTCATCAAGGTTTCCTACTAAAATGTAAATAGTATATTTATAATTCTAACGATATTGTGAATCATTTTTAATATATAGAATCTTTGTGCAAATAAAGTAAATAAAATCATGAGGTTAATGGACCACACAAATTTGGTTCTAACAATAAAATCTAAAAAGGAAAGCTCTAAAAATCAAAATTGTTAAACCTTTAAGATTTGGCGGTTTGGCCAACAGCCAAATAGGAATACTTTGAAATCCCACGATACAAAAATGATTTTTTAAAAATCTCCTGGAATTATAATGTTAGGATTAAAAAAGAAAATAGGATGAGAGCCCCTTCATTAAATTCAAAGAGGGAAGACGAAAGAAAGAAAGAAAGAAAGAAAGGAAACTCTCAAGATCATTCTAAAGGTCCTCTCACTAAATAATCTAAGAAGTTTCCATATTGGAAATCTAAACTCTATAAAAGAGCTAGTGATTACTCTCATTACGAAAAAAAAATCCATCAAGACTTCATTATTTCCCTCTCACATGGTTCTACTCATTCATAGACCGAATGTTAAACTTTCCAACCACAAACCCTCTTAACAAATGTGTATTCCTCTTATCCCCTGAGTCTTGCAATCATCCCAATTGCGATCAACCTGTCCATCTGAACTTTTTTGTTTATCTCAACCCTCGCTTCATTACATCTCTATTCTTCTACAAAGGTCGATCAACAAAAAAAAAAAAAAGAATTCAAAACTGAAAATGTGTTCAAAATGATCAAAGTATGAGTTTAATACTACACAAAATAAAATTGAAACCAAATCAACACAATTAAGAGTTCAATTTACTGAAATCAGGGACATAGAATTAAGAAATAATGAAGAAAACTTGAAATGGAAACAACTAAAAAAGGCCACTTAACTAAGTGGTAAGACCTTGGGAGGATGTTCTCAAGGTCCTAGGTTCAAATCCCTTGAATCCCTTTCTTATATTAAAAAATCAAAAAAAACTTGCTCAACAAAAAAGAAAAAAGAAAAAAGAAAAAAGAAAAAAAAAGAAATGGAAATAACCACAACCAAGATATCTCAATGAAAACACCATTTTTCTTCTCCCACTTTTTGTTCTTAGATTTCTTTAGGAAGAATTTAAGGCAACAATTCAATTTGGAATTCAATTTGGGATAGTTTCAAGACTATCTCAGGACAACCATTGGTGGGAGACATTAAAGAGTTATTTGATCTCGTTCCCATTACAAGGAGAAAGGATCAGAAATTCAATCTCACAAGTGGTGAGGTGGTTGAATTCACTTCAAATCTAATCATTTTAACTTAAATTCAAAGAGAATTTGAATTTCAAAATTCAAATTAGTTCAAATTGAACCTCTAATAATAGTATTTTAAGACCAATTAAGTTGCTAGAAAATAAAATAAGAGAATAATTTATGTTTAATCTTACCAATTAGATCCGATTTGCTCAAACTTGAAGAATTTTTTCCTTGATTTTTCCAAATTTCTTCAAGTAAACTTCAAAAAGATAAAATAACAGAATTTTTCTTCTAAATTTTCTCTCCCAAACTGAAATAGGCCCCTTCTATTTATAGAATCATAGAGGGAGGCTTTTACAAATAGTCCAAAATAAAAGTGTTTCAAAATGCTGAAAATGGCAGTTAGCTGATTATAGAGATTCTAAAATCACTATATAAACATATTTCAATTTCTTTTAATCTTTACTTCTCATCATCCTTCTTCATGGATCTTCATTTTGATCACCTTGATTGCTCATGAGACTCTATTCATCCAATAAAGTGTTTGATTTTCAGACAGAAAAATCTGCGATCTTCTGGGCCCAACATGATGTATAACGCATATATAGTTAGAATATCGGCATACACACATTCATTTGGTAAAATCACAAAGGGGACACTCCCATCCATGTTATGATTCCCAGATTCTTTGCCTACAATAAACTTAACCTAATCTTTGGGGCACATCCACACATCATAACCATAAACATGTTGGTTGGGCCCAACTCTTGGGAACATTTCATGCATTTTACATCTCTCACACGCAAGTACTTTACTCCTCATTCACTCACATCTGTAAATTTATAAATCATCTTATCTTTATCTCACCATCATGCATTGAAGAGGACATAGGAAAAAGTTATCCAAACTCCTTAACATAAACCATAGTCCAAAATAGGTGAGATTCCAAACACCGAATCTCATTATTCTTTGACTAAAAATGTTTTTCAAAATTAATCTAAATTCCCCACACTTGGCCAAGACCTAGGTAACAACCAACTTGGTCTGTAGGATGGTGGTGCCAAACACCTTCCCCATCCTTTAAATGGATTTCCTTACCCAATCTCATAGTTAAGACCAATTTAAAGTCACTATTTTCTTTACAAGAATGATTTTGGAGAAAATTGATTTTTAGGTAACCATTTACCACTAAGAGTTTTATGAAAGGTGGCGACTCCAAAAACTAAGTAGGATGGGTTTTCCTTACCAGAAATTCCCTGTATATATATATATCTATAAAGGGTTGTACATTTCTCGAAAAAAGTATACCTTAGACTTACTAAGGGATACAAACAAACTTGAGGGAAAAAATGTTGAAACATTGGTTGATATGAACTTCAAACTAACTAGTGAGGGAGGTGAACCTTTAAAAGACGTGCATAGATTTCAACAACTGGTTGGAAAACTAATTTATTTAACAATAACTAGACACGACATTACTTATGTAGTCTTGTTAAGAAATTTATCAATGCTCTTAGATCTATTCATATGGATGACATAGACAAGGTATTAAGGTATCTAAAAGCTTCTCTGGGAAGGAGAATCTAGATGAAGATAAATCACATAAAGTTGAAATTTTCAGTTTTTCTGATGTTGACTTTGCCGGCAGACTTTAATAATGAAGATCTACAACTGGTTATTGTACATTTATTGGAGGAAACCTTATTACTTGAAAAAGTAAGAAGCAATATGTGATTGCTAGATCTAGTGCCGAAGTTGAATACCAGCAATGACATTAACTACATGCGAGCTAATTTAGCTTGAATCTCTTCTTCATAATCTTGGATTTCAAAGTCCCACATCAATGAAGTTTTTTTTGCAACAATCAGACAACAATTCATATAGCATTCAATCTAGTATTTCATGAGAGAGCAAAATATATATACAAGTGGATTATTATCATTTTTTTCAACTGCAACAAAGACTATTTGCACTCCTTATGTTTAAAGCAAAGATTAACTAGCAGAAATTTTTACTAAAGCCTTGGAAAATCTCAATTTCATCAAATTCTATTCAAATTGGGCTCTTATGACCTCTATGCACCAATTTGAGGGAGAGTGTTAGTAGATTCAAGATTTATAAATGGTATGTCTAAGGTAGTGGGTAATTGGTAGAGTCAAGGTTTATTAATAGCAATTTCCAAGGGTAATGGGTTCCTTAGAGCATGTTCTTCTAGTGGCTAACATTTCCTTTTTCTAGATATCCTCTAATGGTATTTCCTATTGTAATTTATTCTTTTAGCATCTTTCATTTGCAATATGTATATATATAAACATTTATAAAAGTGAATTGGGAGAAGCATAACACAATATAAACTAATCATCTTTTTCGTGGCCGTATGTCACAACAGCTGAACCTTGTTAAATTCTTGTTCTCTCTTATATGTTCTTTCTATTTTGCAAATCAATTCCACTCTCTTATTCAAAGAAAAATTTAATGTGATGATTCTTAAATAGCACATTATGCACAAAGGTACGAGCTATGATAATCCTGTAGTATGCTTTTGTCACCTCGGTCATGCTTCGTCGATGTGTCATATATATGTGGACTGATTACATGATTACATACCATCTATAGTATAATTTATATTTTTTTGGTAGTTAAGTCTAACCTATGTAAATCACTAATAAAACTATTTTTTATATGTTAATAAGATCACCATCGTTGAAGTCTAATCCCTAAGATTTGGAGTCAGCTAAACAAATCATGTCCGCCTATTTAACTTTTTATTATATTTTGCAGCCTCATTATACATATTTAGGACACAACTTTATTTTTTTTTTGAATCATGCTAGAGTAACATTAAAACTGACATCGATTATCACATTGCTGATGTGGAGGGTGGACATATTGCCATAGATGAAAAGCATCTATGATTCTATACATATATCCATCTTAGCAATGTGAGAATTGATGTCAATTTTAATGTTTCTTCAGCATTTTCCCTTTTGTTTTTTTTGTTTTTTTTTATTATTTATGAAACAGCAAATCCACACCTATGTGAAGTATCCGTCCATGTTCTCTTTGGATAAATTATGAGAGTTTCTATTGCCACACCAACTCTTACTAAGAACACCACAAGATGTGGCACTAAAATCTTTCTAAATTAGGATGCCCTTAGCAAAAGTTGGTATGGCAATAATATCTCTCTAAATTATTTGAGAGGTTGATTTAGACATACCCCACCACGTATTGGTGAATATTTGAGATAATGTATGTTTTCAAATTGACGATATGCCCTAAAATACCTTGGTCTTATATTTTAAATTAATGATAAATAATTTAAATGTCATTTTTTTTTCTTTGGCGAGCTGCACCTACCATCCACTTGCATGTATACAATAGTTAAATATATCACTTTATGGAAGGACATATAGGGACTCGAAGGTGTGACTGGGGAGCAAACCCAAAAATCACTTGATTTTTCTATCAAAATCCCATCATTTTTTTTACTTTCAAGAAATCACATCTTTCCCTGAGATTCCAATTTTACCTTGAGGTTTTAATTAGAAAATTTTTGAAGGTTGAAGGTTGAAGTTGAGGTAAAAAAGGAAAAATTACGTAAAGGACTTTGATAGAGGGAGTTCTTTCTAGTAAGTCTCTAAGTTTTAGGGCTTCTATTAATAGTCAATTTAGTAAAACTTTTATTTCTAATCAGTCCTTGAACCTCATTCCCCACATTTCTTACGATTGAAATGTTGAATGTCCTCAAATCGTTCAAGCTCACCATTTTCATAAAAAAATTGGATTTTCAACATCCCGATCGAGTTTTGTAGACTCCACTTTGACGTAAAGTATTTGAGAATGAACAAGAAATCATTTTGAAGACGTATGTAAAAAAAAAAGTTAGATTTTTTTTTTTTGTTTTTAATTTTTTTTAATTTTTTTTAATTTTTTACTTCATTTTTAAATGAAAATCAATCAAGGATGGATCTTTGAAATCATCTAGACGAGTCGTTATGTCAAGTTTTTAGTCAATCTTTCCCTTTATTTAGTTGAAAAAAAAAAAAACATATGGGTTCTACCAGTGCTGAGTTTACCAATTTTATTGTCAAGTTTAACATTAAAAATGTAGACCTCGACAATAAGTGAAAGAGTTGTGAGCTTGACAATAATGGGGGACCATTAAGAAATAAAAATGTTTACTAAATAGACTATTAAGCTACCGCCCAAAACTTGGGCGTAGAGCCTTTGTAGCACATTTCTCCCATAAAGATTTTCAACGATTGAGAATGCGCCACATCATCAAAAAAATTACATCTAACTATTTAAATTTAGGAGTTCATTGATCATCCATTTTCAATCGCTTGATTAGAACAAAAAAATAGGTGTTTTTTATTATTATTTTATTTTCCCGAATATGATTTAAACCATGTCTAGAAGAAAAGAGGGAAAGGATTGGGATGGAAAAGAAGAGGATAGGAACGGAAGGAGGAGGAGAAAGAAGGGAGGAGAGAGAGGTGGCCGACAATGATGAAAGAGATGGTGGCGACAACGACGAAGAGAGTGAATGTGATAGTGGTGGTGGTTAAGAAGGAGAAATGAAGTTAGGATTTTGATTTGGAGATAAAAAATAAGGATGAATTTCACTTTCTCAAGGGTGGGTGAATTTTATTTTTTCATGGGTAGAGGTGGAAAAATGAAATCTAGATTTTGTGGGACTTTGGAAAGAAGGTGAAAAATCATTTTTCATATAAGAATATAATCAAACACATGAAAAATGACATTTTCCATTATATAATCATGATAATTTGACATAGGCACATGGCATACTCAATTGACAACCCTACCGTAGATCTACTTTCCTTGGGATACAAAATTACGATTCCCCATAAAAGTGTAATTTTGTATCTAGAGAAGTTCAGATTTATGATTTTTGAGCCTGTCACGTCAAGGGTGTCGATTGAGTATGCGACGTGCCTAAGTCACTTTATCACGACTCATTTTTCATGTGCAATCAAACATACTCTACTTAACGTTACTTAAAAAAAAAATTAATAAAAAATAAAATAAAATGTTACATTAAGTCGTTTAAAAGTAATGCCTTAAAGATAAGAGCATTTATGTCATTTTAAGTAGTTAATCACACGAGATTGATGTCAAGGGGTATGTCATCAGTTAAAACCAGGGATACCTAAAAATAAATAAATCAATCAACACGCGGAGGGTTTAGATCATCCATTATTCTATGGGAGGTGCTCGCATGAAAGTCGTTTCCCAAAATTGGAATCAAACAAGAACCCTTTACAAACGACGAGTCTTCATCGAAGACTGAAGGTTCTACTTCCACCACATCGAAATCGAGATAAATCGTCGTTATCTTCGAGGACAAAAGCTGTCTGGAAGACAGTTTTGACTACGTCAATGCGTTAACCAGGTCACGAGGATCCTTTTAAAACACAAAGAAAAAACTATTCATAAAAGATTAACACACATCTTCTAAATCCCAAAAAAAAGAAAAAAAAAAAAAAAAAAAGAAGAAAAAAAGTTTGGGTTCTACTAGCAACCAACAAATAAAACACATCAGAGAAAGATTTACAACCAAGCATAACCGTCTGATCATCTTGTGATGGAACCATTGATGATGATGATGAAGATCACCATGAAGGAGAGGTTGAAGGAGACCCATCAGAAGAAGAAGATGAAGACTGCCCATTGTTGCTCTCACTTCCTGAAGTACCCAAAGACCTTGCATTCCTTAAAGAAACAGAACAAGCTTCCATAGGTAGTTTCTTCATTGGAGACAAAGGAGGCGTTATGGTTAGAGATGATGTACAAGAGGGGAATTTTTCGAGATTCTCATCGTTATCTCCGCACGAATTTCCCATTTCTAAACGAGAAGGGGAAGTATCTGGTGTTTCAAATGGTGTACCAGCTTTGCTCTGACTGCAAGCTTCATTGTCGTAAATGGGGTTCGAAATGTAAACAAGATGCTCACCACTACTACTAGCTTCTTGAATAGGTTTTGGTGAAGATATAAGACCAATTTGATATGGGTTTTTGATTTGTTCTTGGATTTGGGCTTCTGGAACTTGTTCTGAGTAGTTGGAATAGTGTTGCTTGTTTGTTTCTTCTACTTTGGTTGTAATGGAGGGGAAGAGAAAACTTCTTGGAGCTCGAATAACACCTTGAGAGTAAAAACTACTGAGAGAAGTTAATGGGTTTAGTGTGGGAGTGGTGGTGTTGGTGTTGGTGATTCGAAGGTGACGCTTGCGTAGTAGAAGAGAGCAGTAGAGCTCAACCAACAAAACCAGGATGAGCGTTAAAACGATTGCTAAGCAAACTACCATTACCAGTGTTGCTCCCATTACCAACCTTGATGTTCCCTTCATCTCTCACCCTTTTTTCCACACACAGAAAGAGAGAGAGAGAGAGAGAAGGCTTTTTCTTCTTTTTTTTGGCGGGAAGGAGTCCTTTCTCTTGAGAGGGAAAAGGAGAAAGACTGAAGGAGGAGACTGGAAAGGAATCTTTGGAGAATGGGTATTTTGTTCTGATCTTTTGTGGAGACTTTGCGTTCTGACTTCTGTGTTCAATTCTGACATTGAAGGTTATTTCTGTCATTTCAATACTTTGGTAGCATCATGTTATCACCACCTTCCTCAGCTTTGTTTGAAGCAGACGAGGGCATATCAGTCTATGTATTAAGAGTCATTCTAAACACATGTTTTGAAAACCGAAATTTTGCTCAACTGATTGAACCGGAGTCCGACCGAGGTTCAATTCAGTCGAACCGATTTTTATATATACACGGATCATGTGTTTTCTCATTACATTTTCACGAAATATTCATGATCAATAAATAAAATTTATTATTTAAAAAACTAAAATTCACTTTAGTAAATCTACAAGAATACTAAGACACATAACATATTTTGGAAGCAAATATTGATGAACATCCTCCATGAAATCAAAGTAAAAATTGTAAAATTCTTGATGATGATATCAACAAAATAAATAGTTAAGGAACAAAATACCTGAAAATTTTCTTTTTCTCCAAATCTTTCATTTTATTTAATGATTCACAGTATTTCAATGTTCTATCTTTATTTTATGAAAAAAAAAAAATCTTAAAATATGTTATTTTGATTTAATTAAGGATTTTTTTAAAAAAAATTATTTAAAGATCTCTAATATTTGGTTTAGTAGATTGATAGATTTTATTTGTAAGAATTTTAGTTACAGTAGGTTTCTATATTTATTTGTTACTAAATTTTATTTTTTTTTTATTTTATTTGTTAGAATTTTGGTCATTGTAGGTTTCTACATGTATTTGGTATGAAAAATCTAAACATGTAAACTAGGGACTAGATTTTCTAGTTTTGCAAGATAGCGAATCATTAGAAAATTTTCTATTTTTGAACAACCTGTTCTTGGAAATCGATGGTTTGGACTGTTGAATAACCGATTTTCAAAAAATTGGAGGTTTTAACTTAAATAACAATTCATTAAGAACCGAACTGATTTTTATAAGACATCCCGTCGGACCTAGTCAAACCGTTGGTCCGATTTGATTTTTAAAATTTTTAAAACACTATTCTAAACTGACTTCCTTGGACACTGCGCTGACGTGATAGTGTGCACTGAACCATAGATTTTTTTTCCTCGAGGTATAAGGAGAGAATAATGGTTTGATGCACATTGCCACGTTAGCACAATGTCAATTCAACATTTTCCATTGAAGGCGTGTTTGGAAATGGGAGTTGGAGTTACAATTCCCAACTTAGAATCCTAATGGGTTGTTTGGTTTAGGGGTGTACATTGGATTGGGTAAATCCAAGATCCGAACCAATCCGAAGCTTTTGGATTGGATTGGTTCGGACTAAACACACCCACGGTTCGGGTATGGATCGAAGAAAAAAAAATCCGATTAATTTGGT
>NW_028237077.1:0-42851 GCF_017979445.1 Akebia trifoliata | reverse complement strand
TATGTTAGCATTCCAAGGCGTTAAACCTGCACCTGATAAACGATATACAATCCTGCATACATATACAAAATATAATACTAGCGGAAGCTTATATACGTCTAATAACATACGAAAGATTAGAGTACAGAAGAATAACCAGAATACAGGATTATATAAAATTCCTCACTCTCATAGAAATACTAACACTCAAGACATAATCTATAAGACTACCTAAGGGACCTGACACCACTAGGGGGTATAGTCCTAGTACTTCCCAGGTCACAAACTCTGGTTGTCTATCTGACCAACCAGATGATCCTCATTCGTACTCTATACTTGCCTCGCCAAACTCTGAATCTGAAACTAAAAAAATAGATAAGGAAAGGGTGAGTAACAATGGTTACCCAGTAAGGAAACAAACAATTTCTGCCAATAACCCCTCTTAACATTAACGAATAAGCATACTGAATCATTTTAAAATAATCAAAGTTTTACAGAAGAAATTACGATTAACTGGTACATATAACTAGGGATGAGCAATTAAACGTTTTAAAACTCACATTACATCGATCAACAGTACTCACTATAACATTATCTTTTTATACAAATCTAATTAATAAAATAGAAACATTAAACATGCATTTCATTTTATATATCAAAATAAGACAACAAATACATAATACACGATGGTGGAGTATTGGAATTAGAGAGTTGGGATTCACGACTGGATCGCTCCCAGTCGGAACATGATGCCACAATTCTTCTCTGGCTTTTAGTTTCTGATTTTGAGGCTAGTCGCTGTATTTACCACGTTTGGTTGATCATTTATCTAGCTCAGGCTGACTATTTGACATGACCGTAAGCAATGGGTCTCTTTTCGATGTGTCAGAACGTTGGACTACTATAGATTATTAGTGATCACTGACTAATCATCTTCGTCTATGCCTATCAGGCGTGCATGTGATTTCCAAATATACAAACCATTCGTATACGACCACCTTTACATTACAAGTTCACTGGTAAAGATAGAGAGGAATATCCCGGATTCTAGTTGTGACTCCACTCTTATACGCGTCTCATACCATGTATGAGCTTGGTGGTCCCTACCGTACATCCCAAGATAGTACACCACTCCGGATGATATGATGCACTATCCCTTCAAGCATTCACAAACTTTTTAACAGCTCACAACATAGCTACATATATATATTATTTTCATTTGAAAATAAAAGAGAAATTAACAATACAAGTTTCAAAATAGATATTCAGTTTCCTACCATTCAAGTGTGGCCACCCGGCCTAAAATAAATAGCAAAACGGAAACGTAAACAGCGCCTCGCGCTAACAGAAATTTATATAAACATGCAACCAACAATATTATCCTTAGATATCTGTTCACCAACCTACACACAATACAACAATATAAAATGCAGACATCACCCCTCAGGTGTGACTTTAAGATTTTACCGTTTCATACCCTTTTTTTCTTTTTTTTTCGATTTTTACAGTTTTCAATATCTTCATAAAATATCCATTTTCTGATATTCATCAACTCAATATGAGTTCATTGAATATTAAATCACATTTTTCAACTATAGAATTTATTTCTATTAATAATATTGAAAAAAAATACAAATTTCATATCAAAACGGGGTCCGAGCAGTGCACAAGACTCAATTTATTGAAATAACCCGTTAAAATACCCTACCCATGTATAATTTATTAAAAATAAAATTAAACATATCAAATATGCAATTTCTGGCATGAATTTTTTTAAATAATAAAATAATTCTATATTTTAGAAATACATCTAAATTTTTTTGATAAAATCCTAAGTGCAATTTTAACAATCTACAATTATTAATAGAAATTGAGAAATCCTTACAACGAAAATCAAGACAATCAATGCGGAAATCGAGACGGATCAAACTTCAAAGTGACTGATTTTTTAATCTGGCCTGGTACTTTTGAAGATCTCGATGCCGTCGTCCTTTCTCCCTTTTGTGACGGAGGACGATTTGACCCCGAAACCGATGAAATTCGAGGTCGAAGTTTTCGAAATTCTCGTATATAAATACAATTGATTTTTGAAGATATCAGGAGAAATAAAAAATGAAACGAAAAAAGGTTGGGTGGGTGATATGGTTCCTCTTGAAAACTCGTCTTGATGATCTCTTCTAGGAATCTTTTAATTAGAAGGAAACACAAGTTGTAGATTGTTTTAAAACAAATTAAAATGTTGATCGGACTAAAACCCCAAGGAAACTAAGTCCTTGAAACCTCAATCTAATGACACCACAAGGATTGATCACTTCCTTGATAAGTTGAAGAGTCATGTCTTTTCTTCAAGAACTCGAATGAAAACTCATAAAGAACCCATAAAGAAAACATGAAACAAAACTCAAGTTTCTTTGAATAAACTTCAAAAATCTCATAAGATGTAAATTATCAATTGTGTTTCAATTACAAAATGAGGTGCCCTTTTATAGACAAATTAGATCAAGATTAATTCTAATTAGTCCTTGAAAAAATAAAGAAAGTCTAATTAGTCCTTAGGAAATAAAGAATTCAAACTAAGGACAATTAGAACATAAAAATTCCCAATTAACCCTTGTATTCAAATTGATCTCTTGCATAAAAAGATAGTTGACCATCCTTGATGAAACTTTGATATCTCCGAAGTTAGCCTTAGAATCTTCTAGAATAGCCTCTTTGTATTGGACTTCCACAATTAAGCCTTATAATGCCTCTTCCATCCTCTTTGTCCTTGCCCTAGTCATCGGACCGCCAATTCCTTTCAATGGTTCTTGAGAAGATTTGGAAACAGTAACTCAATCTCTATTAGTAGGTTTTGTAGATGTCGAGGCTGCAAACATTTCTCCCTTCTGCGTCGGAAGACGGTTTGATCCAGAAACGGACGAAATCTAATGTTAAAGTTTTGAAATTTTTGTATTTAAATACGACTGATTTTTTATGATATTGGATGAAAAAGTAAATGAAATAGAAAGAGGTTGGGTGGGTTTTGTCGAGAACATAGCTGTGGACATTTCTCCCTTTTGCGTCGATCGTCGATGGCGAGCCGTTTGTAAGAGATCTAAGGTAGAAGATCGAAAGAAATCAAAAGAAATTCGTTATTTCATTGGCTGGACGTTGGAGAAGACGAATAAAAAAAATTAATTAAAAATTTTATTTATATAAAATCTAGGACGAATTCGGTATTTTGCCAATTGTTTCGATCGACGATAACTTGACCGTCCGGACTCCAAAACAGACAAATGAATACTCTATTTCGCCTAATTTTTCGTTCCGGATCTAATGATATAGTCAATTTCTATAAATTCTATCTCTAAAAAAATTTACATTTTTGCCCGGAGATGACCCCTAAACTTGATGTCATTTTCGTTTTTGACGATAATTCGACTTCTTGATCTCCAAAAATGATAAATAAATAGTTCATATTCAATAATTTTTTGTTACAAACCTAATAGTATGATCAAATCTTAATAATTCTTTCTCTACCAACAAGTCACTATTTTAGCCTTATCCAACCCGATAATCGAGGATTTTACAACTTTTATATTCGAACTCGCATTTAAGCGTGCTTACAAGCTAAAGTATGTTTTTCGATCATTTTGAATCCAATGGTGAGGTCAGATTCCATTAAAAATGATCAGAATAAATTCTTACAGTTTTACCCTAAGTCCCACTTTCAGGATTTTCTTAAAATTCTACTTTTTTTTTCTTGAGATACAAATTGAAAATTCGGGGTTTTACATTCTCCCCCCTTAATAAAAATTTCGTCCTCAAAATTGAAATCATATGAGCTTTGTCGCGATTCCACTAACACGATATGTATAATAACCAACCAGACTTATGTCTCCCATATTTCGTCAACCCAACACATTCATTAATTAATCACTCTAATTCAAACTCATACTCGAACCAATCCATTATTTGTATAACCCTAAAATAATAATCAATTCACATTGTATCACTTCCCCACCAATGTCTATCAACCACAATCTTTTCACATCTCTTTTATTATTCATCTTCACTTCTCTCATCAATTACATCGTCTATTATGTTTTACTCATATTTGTTATGAATATTACTTCCCAATGCATAGTCTTACCGCAACACACCACTATCTTTATATTCGATTCAATATTACATTTTCTATTTATTGTGATATTTCCTCAAAATCTCTGTCATAACCTTTATAATTTCAAATCTTGCTCGAGGGGATAAATCCTACATCTATTGTCACAAGATTATTCTTTCTCACATTTTACATCGACCCATCTCCAAACTTGTACTCTACTAAATCTCTTTTCTTTTACATACCACATGCTCTTTCAAAATTGTACTATACCTTTTTTTTTTTTTCAAATTTCACCAGTTCCTCAACTCAACCATATATAGTATTAATTATTACCCATACCTTCATTTGCTATATAGTCACATTACTAGTCTTATAAATCAAACTCGGCTTCTCACACTTCACAACCATCCTTACACCTAAAACATGCCTATCAATTATCAAAACGTAGTTTAGTTGATTCATGGTTAGCTTCCTTTTTATTTTTATAAGCTTGCACCTTTTATTCTATTTCCGAATTAGTTTCATTCCTTCACCCCCTTACTATTAGTTGAGTACTTTCGACTTCACCCACTTCCAGAAGCTTCGCAGTTCCAAATTATAATAAATATCAAATCACTAGAAAAAGGGTGAGGTTAAAGATGAGGATGGGATGATAGCATAGAAAGTGGAAAGCGGTAGGAGAAAGGTTGGTTGTTTAGTTCGCTCCAAATATTATACTAGAATAATGAATAGTGGAAAGAACAGCTCTACCAAAATATGCAAACTTTCAGCAGAATAATATGATCTAGAAGAACTAGAATTGAATAAAACTCCAATTTCTAACATTATAATTGGAAATCGTATTTTCCAAAACTTCGTCAAAGACAGGTACTTTCTCGTGGGTTATAACCCTTGCTCGAATCTGTGATAGAGGATACTCTCTCTTAATAGTGTAAAACCCCGAATTTTCAATTTATATCTCGAGGAAAAAATAAATAGTGAAATTTTAAGAAAATCTTTAAAGTAGGACTTGGGGGTAAAATTTTAGGATGTTTCTAATCATTTTTAATGGAATCTGACCTCACCACTTGATTTAAAATGATCGAAAAACATAATTTAGCCTGTAAGCACGTTCAAGTGCGAGTCCGAATAGAAAAGTTGCAAATCCTCGATTACCAAGTCGGATAGGCTAAAATAGTGAATTTTTGCTAGAGCAAGAATTATTAAGATTAGATTATACCATTAGGTTTGTAACGAAAAATTATTGAATATAGACTATTTATTGTCATTTTTGGAGACCAAAAAGTAGAATTATTGTCAAAAACGAAAACGACATCAAGTTTAGAGGTCACCTCAGGCTAAAAATGTAAATTTTTGTTAGAGATAAAATTTGTAGAAATTTGCTACACCATTAGATCCGAAACAAAAAATTAGATAAAATAGAGTATTCATTTATCAGTTTTGGAGTTCAGACGGCCAAGTTATCGTCGATCGAAACAATAGGCGAAATACCGATTTCGTCCCAACTTTTATATAAATAAAATTAATTTTTTTTATTAATTCGTCTTCTCCAACCTGTTCAACCAGCCAACAAAAGTTTTCAAAGAAATTTTTTTTTCTTTTCAACTTTTCTACCCAGATCTATCGCAAACGGTCCACCTTCGACGATGGCCACAGAAGGGAGAAACGTCCGCAGCCTCATTCTCTACAAAATCCACACAACCTTTTATCATTTCACTTTCTTTTTCACTCGATATCCTAAAAAATCAGCTGTATTTATATACGGAAATTTCGAAACTTTGACCTCGGATTTCGTCTGTTTCTGGGTCAAACCGTCTTTCGATGCAAAGGGGAGAACCATTCGCAGCTTCGACATCTACAAAACCCACTCAACCTTTTTTTTGTTTCACTTTCTATTTCACTCGATATCGTCAAAAATCAGCCGTATTTATATACGGAAATTTTAAAAACTTCAACCTCGAATTTCATCAATTTCGGGGTCAAACCGTCCTCCGTCGTAGAAGGGAGAAAGGACAACGGCGTCGAGATTTTCAAAACCACTAGGCCAGATTCAAAAATCAGTTACTTCGAAGTTTGGTCTGTCTCAATTTTCATGCCAATCACCTCGATTTCCGTGCACGTGCTTCGATCCTTTTGCCTAGACATTATAAGGAACTCTCAATTTCTATTAGTAATCGTAGATTGTGAAAATTGCATTTAGGATTTTGTTGAAAATTTTTTTTGATGTATTTTCGAAATATAGAATTCTTTTGTTATTTCAAAAATTCACGCCAGAAATTACATGTTTGATATGTTTAATTGTATTTTTAACAAATTATACGTGGGTTAGGTATTTTAACGGGTTATTTCCATAAATTGGGTCTTGTGCACTACTCGGACCCCATTTTGATATAAATTTGTATTCTTTTTCAATATTATTAATAAAAATAAGTTCTATAGTTGGAAAATGTAATTTAATATTCAATGAACTCATATTGAGTTGATGAATATCAGAAAATAGATATTTTATTGAAGAGATTGAAAACTGTAAAAATTGAAAAAAGGGAAAAAGGGTATGAAACGTAAAATGTCAGAATCACACCCGAGGGATGATGTCTGTATTTTACGATATTGTGTTGTATGTAGGTTGGTGAACGGGTATCCAGGGATAATAGTACTAGTTGCATGTTTATTTACTTTCTGTTAGCGTGAGGCCTTGTTTAGTTTCCGTTTTGTTATTTATTTTAGGACGGGTGGCCACACTTGCATGGTAGGAAACTAGATATCTATTCTCAATCTTGTATTGTTAATTTCTCTTTTGTTTTTAAATGAAAATAATATATATATGTAACTATTTTGTGAGTTGTTAAAGAGTTTGTTAATGCCTAAAGGATAGTGCGTCATATCATCCGGAGTGGTGTACTATCCTGGGATGTACGGTAGGGACCACCAAGCTCATACGTGGTGTGGGACGTGTATGAGAGTGGAGTCACAATTGGAATCTGGGATATTCCTCTCTATCTTTACCAGTGAACTTGTAATGTAAAGGTGGTCGTATACGAATGGTTTGATATTTGGGATCACATGCACGCCTGATAGGCATAGACGAAGATGATTAGTCAGTGATCACTAACAATCTATAGTAGTCGAACGTTCTGACACATCGAAAAGAAACCCATTGCTTACGGTCACGTCAAACGGTCAACCTGAACCGGATAAATGGTCAACCAAGCGTGGTAAACAACGACCAGCCACAAAATAAGGAACTAAAAATCAGAGAAGAATTGTAACGTCATGTCCCGAGCGATCCAGTCGTGAATCCCAACTCTCTAATTCCAATACTCCACCATAGTGTATTATGTATCTGTTGCCTTACTTTGATATATAAAATGAAATGCATGTTTAATGTTTCCATTTGATCAATTAGATTTATATCTAAAGAAAATGTTATAGTGAGTACTGTTGATTGATATAATGTCAGTTTTAAAATGTTTAGTTGCTCATCCCTGGCTATATGTACCAATTAATCGTAGTTTATTCTGTAAACAGAGGAGACCATGCCGAAATTTCGAGTGCTACATAGTACCTCGAGATCTGACATGGGGATTTGTATTAGCGTTTGGTGGGGCGCCATAGATAGGTCCCACCTGATCACACGCGTAACCTGTCAACGATCTTGTCTTTGTAGATCTCTATGGAGTAGGCAATTGGTAGACTAGGGTCTGTAGGCTCTGAACCTACCTTGTTGATTCCTTTGGCCCTGTTGGTATCATTGGAGCTCTAATTGCTCTCTAACTCAGTGATGGGAAACTCTACAACTCAGTAATGGAGGAATTTAATATTATGGATATACTGATCCGGAGGAGATTGGCCTTAATACAATGGCTTCTTGCCCAGATCTGATCTGGGAGGAAAAGTAGTCTAAGATCAGTTAATTTGCCCTCTGGAGGTCTGTAACTTCATTTCTCATCGTTCTACCCTCTAAGCTTGATTCATTGTATCTCTATAATTGGTAGTCTCAATCATTGACCTCCTAGCCCTTAAGTAAAGTTATAGTCCTCTAAAGAATCTATGGCCTTTTGTACATCTGTCAGGATAAGTTAGGACGCATATCGTGACAACTTAGTGAACCTCATCTTATAGTCTATGATTGATAAATGACCTTACACTAATCTTAAAAATTCCTTATGCTTGATTTCTCGAGCAGTCTTTGATATAAATTTGTCAACAAACATCCTCTTGAAGTCTAACCACTCAAACGATCCATCTCCCAATACATTCATATCAAAACGTTACTAATGATTAGTATCCTCGTCCAACTAGAATGTACTCGACAGTCACCCACTGATCTCTTGAGCATTACATGTCTCTCAAAATCTTCCAGGTCTTCAAAACCTATTTATTGACCTCAATCAGATCGAAAAAGATCCCAAATCTTGATAGATGTAATCGTTGAAAATTCTACAACCACATCCTTGGATTTACTTGTCCTTTGGACTGGAAAATTCTCTTATTCTTCAAAGGCACGGCCTTGTGGTAATGGTCTCTAAGGTTGAATAGTATTTCCCTTTTGCGAAGAAGTCCAGTGCTTCCTCATTTCTTGGATTTAGTGGTGCGCCTTGCGATTGTGGTAAGTCTTGTACCATCTCTCACTTCCGATCGCTAGTCTTGTATGTTCGGGAGATGGCACGAATACGTTATCAACTTTAGTAAAATATGGTGGCCTTATTATCTCATACATTGGTTTGTCTAGCATCTTTCGGAGTCACACATCCTTAATCAACTGACATTCACCCGAACATTGCTCTCATTTATGTCCTGATTTGTTACACTCATAACATACCACAACATTTTTCTTTCAATGGATTTAGTAGTATATGTTATGATTTCTTATGAAATTCTTCTATCCATTGAGTTGGTATGTCTATAATGTCACTCCCCACTTATTGTTATTTTTCTTATAAATTTGCTAGTTTCGTAATTATTTGTCTCTTATTACATACTAATTGCCTTCTTTCCATTTGATTTCGAGGTGATGGTGGTTGTATTATTCATATTTCTTCTCTGAACTTGACATTAGACTTAGCCATATATCCCATGAATGACATTAGCTGTGCTATCAAGTCAGTGGTCTGATCGAGAACCTATCAGAATAAGGTCATTCCCCTCGTTTGTGTTTAACTGTAATAAGGCACTTATCAGAATAAGGCCAAAATCGTTTTTACGTAGCTATGAATTACTATCGTAACCTAGAACTTAGTAATGGACTCCATTTCCATTACTAATAGAAAAATCAAGAATCATATCCTAGGCTTACTAAGTTCTATAAACTTCTAGAATACGGAACTACTAATGAGTTCGGATATCAAATTCCTAGTTATACTCTATGATTATCGCTTCAATATATGTGGTATCAGTTAATTCCTATAAACATAGCAGATCTGTATCCCATAAGAATCTAATACTATGCTCTGATACCATCTGTGGCGCCCCGCCAAACGCTAACAAATCCCCATGTTAGATTTCGAGGTATTATGTAGCACCTCGAAATTTCGGCATGGTCTCTTCTATTTATGTTAGCATTTCAAGGCGTTGAACCTGCACCTGATAAACGACATACAATCCTGCATACATATACAAAATATAATACTAGCGGAAGCTAATATACGTCTAATAACGTACGAAAGATCAGAGTGCGGAAGAATAACTAGAATATAAGATTATACAAAATTTCTCACTCTAACAGAAATCCTAACACTCAAGACATAATCTATAAGACTACCTAGGGGAACTGACACCACTAGGAGGTATAGTCCTAGTACTTACAAGGTGACGAACTCTGGTTGTCTATCTGATCAACCAGATGATCCTCATTCGTACTCTATACTTGCATCGCCAAGCTCTGAATCTAAAACTAAAAAAATAGAGAAGGAAAGGGTGAGTAACAATGGTTACCCAGTAAGGAAACAAACAATTTCTACTAACAACTCCTCTTAAAATTAACGAATAAGCATACTGAATCATTTTAAAATAATCAAAATTTTACAGAAAAACTTACGATTAACTGGTACATATAATCAGGGATGAGTAACTAAACGTTTTAAAACTCAAATTACATCGATCAACAGTCCTCACTATAACATTATCTTTTTATACAAATCTAATTGATCAAATGGAAACATTAAACATGCATTTCATTTTATATATCAAAATAAGACAACAGATACATAATACAGAATGGTGGAGTATTGAAATTAGAGAGTTGGGATTCACGACTGGATCGCTCCCAGTCGGGACATGATGTTACAATTCTTCTCTGGCTTTTAGTTCCTGATTTTGTGGCTGGTCGTTGTATTTACCACGTTTGGTTGACCATTTATCCGACTCAGGCTGGTCGTTTGACGTGACTGTAAGCAATGGGCCTCTTTTCGATGTGTCAGAACGTTGGACTACTATAGATTGTTAGTGATCACTGACTAATCATCTTCGTCTATACCTATTAGGCGTGCATGTGATTTCCAAATATACAAACCATTCGTATACGACCACCTTTACATTACAAGTTCACTAGTAAAAATAGAGAGGAATATCACAGATTCCAGTTGTGACTCCACTCTCATACGCATCCCATACCACGTATGAGCTTGGTGGTCCCTACCGTACATCCCAGCATAGTACACCACTCCGGATGATATGATGCACTATTCTTTCAGGTATTCACAAACTCTTTAACAGCTCACAACATAGCTACATATATATATTATTTTCATTTGAAAACAAAAGAAAAATTAACAATACAAGGTTGAGAATAGATATCCAGTTTTCTACCATGCAAGTGTGCCACCCGGCTTAAAATAAATAATAAAACGGAAACGTAAACAGTGTCTCGCGTTAACAGAAATTTAAATAAATATGCAATCAACAATATTATCCTTTGATATTTGTTCACTAACCTACACACAACACAACAACGTAAAATGCAAACATCTCCCCTCGGGTGTGACTCTGACATTTTACCGTTTCATACCCTTTTTTCTTTTTTTTGATTTTTACAATTTTCAATATCTTCATAAAATATCCATTTTTTGATATTCATCAACTCAATATAAGTTCATTGAATATTAAATCACATTTTTCAACTATACTATCAATAATATTGAAAAAAATATAAATTTCATATCAAAACGGGGTCCGAGTAGTGCACAAGAACCAGTTTATGAAAATAACACATTAAAATACCCTAACCAAGTATAATTTATTAAAAATACAATTAAACATTTCAAACATGCAAAATCTGGCGTGTTTCTTGTACAAAGCTTGGATTGAAAAATAAAATAAAATTTAAAACCAAATTCTTCCTTTTTCAAGCTTAGACTTAAGGTTTTGAAAATGGATGACTATCGAAATTTTGAAATTTAAAATTAAAACTTCAAGTGAAGATTTTTTTTTTTAAACTATTAATGTTCACCATTTGATTTTAATTTTCAAATTGATTGATCATAGCCATTTACACTCAACATTGAAAATTAAGATCACTTTTTTTTTTAAATCTTAGTTTTTTCATGAAATCTAGAAGGCTACAATGTAAGATTTTTAATTTGATCTTCCAAGTGGGCCCAACGACACTTAATAAGATTTAATATCTTTCTAAGCTAGTCATAATAGCTTTACCCAATGGTTAAAAATCACTACTAAGACAATGTTAATATCAATTGTACACATCACCAATCTAACTGATTTCTTATATGTAGATTCATCAAGGTATGGACCATACATCCATATGGCCAGTAGGTCACAAAAATTCCTCATGGCATACTAATAGAGTGCCCTTGACCATGGTAAGGAATGGCGCACCATTTTAGATCACTATTAATTATTTTTTCTTTTTTATTTTTTGTTCTACCAACATCGTGCACACACATATACACAAAACAATTCCCTAACCAATTTTTTAATTGTTTTTTTTCTTTAATAGTTGCCACATCACACCTACACTTTCTCACTCATATTCTTATATTTTGTCTCTTGCAAGAAGCCTCACAGAACCCACTATCGCTTGAGCATTAGATCCTTCTGGAATCATTGGAAGGTAATCATCAGGTGGGCAATCCAATTTTTTTTAGTGTCATTATAATATAAAGTATAAACCCAACAATTAACCTCTCCTAATTTTTCTTGAACCTTAAATGTTAGATTGTTTTGGGTTTTTCGAAGGGGACAACAAAACATTACCAAAAATAAAATAAAAAAGAAAATCATCCAAACCGATAAAAACTCAACCAACATGCCAAAAAAACATAAGAAAATAAAATAAAAGTAGGCCAACTTTGCAATACGGTAATGCATCAATCTTTGAGATTTTCATATTTGATCTTGGAAATCCCCGATGGAGTCGCCATTAAAAGCACTCTCGATTCACAAGTGCAGATCCAATTTTTTTTGGCAGTTACCACCTAATTTTATGGTCTAAGAATTAAATATGACTTTAAACAAATAAGAAACACCAAATGACAAAGAGATTTGGTATAGGGATCATTTTACATGATTGAAAAATATTAGGCACCAATCCTACTTAGCGAAAGTCGATCACTACTATTCTCAAAGATTTATATAGAAAAATGGTCTAAATCTAGAATAAAGATAAAAAAAAATTACTTTTATTTTTACCTGAGTGATTGTGACGATCGATTATCTAAAAAATTGGTGGTAAGCGTTCCTGGTGTGAATCTTTTCTATTTGTCTTTGCTTCTAAATGTACTCCTAATATTTGAGATGAGATTTTTTTCTTTTAGATCTAAATCTTTTCCTGGGTTTTTAAGTATTTTTAAAGAGTTTTTTAGTGTTTTTAGGTTGAAAATTAGGGCTTGAAGGTCAGGAATTGATTAGGGACTCCAGATTTAGCATTTTGAGAAATATTTGGAGAGCTTTTTACCTTCATTTTCAAAGGTTTCTCCAAGCCTACGAGATTGGATGGTAAAATTCCCTTTTTAAAGAACTTTATTCATAAGATTAGGATTTGATTAGGTCTCTTTTAGATAGAGTCTATCTTTAATTAATCTTTGAAGTTGTTTATATAAGATTTCAATTAATTTTTATTTAGATTTTGATTTTTGACTAATGTAGAAGGATTTTTTTAAATTTTGGAAAATCCCCCCCCCCCCCAATAGAAGTTTCTTTATTAAATTATTTTGAATTTTTTGAGACTCCCAGATGGAGGGTTCTTTATTAAATATTAGGTGGGTGATGTTGTCATCATCTCATATGAAATTAATATTTTTATACTCACCTTAGCTTGTAGGCAAGTAAGGGATCGAACCTAAGTGAAAGAAGGGATGTTACCAAGTTAGCAAAAATAAAGTTAATCTAAACTACAAAATTAAAATCTTTTTCTTTTTTTATAAAACAAAATAGAGAGGTAATGTTATTGGAAAATAAAACAATATAAATGAAATTTATATTAAAAAAATAAGAGAAATAATCCATTAGTAATTAGAGTAACCTATGATTAGCAAATAAAATTGTATTTAAGTCTATCCTTCTTGTACTCAACCTCAAGGGGTTGGTGTGAGCTCCTTGGGTTGGAAGATATGACATAAGTCTTAAAATAATACTACAGTTATGATTCATTCACTTACTAATATGTAAAGTTCCTACCACCAAATATCTACATTAAGCATATTCTATCTTAATCTCATCTAAACATGAAACATTTAAGTTAAGCATATGAGGTGTAGAGATTTATTGAAGGCTTTGATCCATTAGAGTTAGAATAAATCTTAAAAAGAAAATCCTATAAATAACATAAAGAACATGGAATGATAAAGAAATAAACACAAAATTAAAGTTTTCTCCTAGGCTTCCTCCTCTTACAAATAGAGGGAGTCTAGCCTATGATCATTGCGAGGATACAATAAGAAGTAAGAGAAACAATACATGTGTTGTGAAACCCCAAGTTTTCAATTCGTATCTCGAGGAAAAATAAATAATAGAATTTTGATAAAATCTTGAAAGTGGGACTTAGGGGTAAAATTTTAGGATGTATCTGATCATTTTTATTAGAATCTGACCTTACCATTGGATTCAAAATGATTGAAAAATATATTTTAGCCTATAAGCACGCTTAAATGCGTGTCCGAACATAAAAGTTGCAAAATCTTCGATATTGAGTCGGACCGAGCTAAAATAGTAATTTTTTGCTAGAGCAAGAATTATTAAGATTCGATCATACCATTGGGTTTGTAACGAAAAATTATTGAATATTAAATATTTATTTATCATTTTTGAGGCACAAAAAGTCGAATTATCGTCAAAAATCAAAATGAGGTTAAGTTTAGGGGTCACCTCAGGCCAAAAATGTAAATTTTTGTTAGAGATAAAATTTGTAGAAATTAATCATACCATTAGATCTGGAATAAAAATTAGATAAAATAGAGCATCCATTTGTCAGTTTTGGAGTCCGAATGGTCAAGTTATCGTCGATCGAAACAATAGTCAAAATATCGATTTCGTCTCTAGACTTTATATAAATAACTTTTTATTAATTATTTTTTCACTATTCATCTTCCCCAACCCGTCCAACACCAGTCACATTTTTTTTAAAAAGTTTGTTCTTCTTTTGATCTTCCAACTTCGATTCGTCGCGAACCGTTCACCATCGACGTCCGACGCAGAAGGGAGAAACGTCCGCAGCCACGTTCTCTCCCTCTTTCCATTTCACCCCGTATTGTGAAAAATATGCCGTATTTATATACGGAGATTTCAAAACTTCAACCTCAGATTTCATCGATTTCGAGGTTAAACCATCCTTCACCGTAGAAGGGAGAAAGGACAACGGCATCGAGATCTTTAAAATTACTAAGTCGATTTCAAAAATCAGCCACCTCGAAGTATGAGTCACATCGATTTTCATTCCAATCGTCTCGATTTTCATGCACGTGCTACCATTCCGTCTCATAGAAATTATAAGGAACTTTCAATTTTTATTAGTAATCGTAGATTATGAAAATTGTATTTAGGATTTTATTAAATTTGTGGTGAGTTTCCAGAAATATAGAATTCAATTGGTTATTTCAAATTCACGCCAGAACTTGCATGTGTGATATGTTTAACTGTATTTTATAAGAAAATATACATGGGTAGGATATCTCACTGGATTATTTTTGTTAGTTAGGTTCTATGCAACACTCGGACCCCGTTTTGATTTAAGTTTTATATTTTTTCAATATTATTGATTCAAATAAATTTTATAATTGAAAAAAAATGATTTAATATTCAATGAACTCAAATTGAATTGATGAATATCAGAAAATGGATATTTTATTTGAAAGATTGAAAATAGTAAAAATCAGAAAAAGGAAGAAAATGGTATGAAATGGTAAAATTTCAGAGTCACACCTGAGGGGTGATGTCTGCATTTTACATTGTTGTGTTGTGTGTAGGTTGGTGAACGGATATCCAGGGATAATTGGTTGCATGTTTATTTACTTTCTGTTAACACGAGACGCTGTTTACTTTTCCGTTCTGTTATTTATTTTAGGCCAGTTGGCCACACTTCCATGGTAGGAAACTAGATATCCATTCTTAATCTTGTATTGTTAATTTCTCTTTCATTTTCAAATGAAAATAATATATATATGTAGTTATTTTATGAGCCGTTAAAGAGTCTGTGAATGCCTAAAGGGATAGTGCGTCATATCATCCGGAGTGGTGTGCCATCTTGGGATGTACGGTAGGGACCACCAAACTCATACGTGGTATGGGACGCATATGAGAGTGAAGTCACAACTGAAATCCGGGTTATTCCTGTCTATCTTTACCAATGAACGTGTTATGTAAAAGTGGTCATATACGAATGGTTTGTATATTCTAGAATCATATGCACGCCTGATAGGCATAAACGAAGATGATTAATCGGTGATCACTAACAATCTATAATAGTCAAACGTTTTGATACATCGAAAAGAGACCCATTGTTTACGGTCACGTCAAACGGCCAGCCTGAACCGGATAAATGGTCAACCAAACGTGGTAAATGCAACGACTGGCCACAAAATCAGGAACTAAAAGTCAGAGAAGAATTGTAACATCATGTCTCGACAATGAGCAATCCAGTCATGAATCTCAACTCTCTAATTCCAATACTCCACTATTGTGTATTATGTATTTGTTGTCTTATTTTGATATATAAAATGAAATGCATGTTTAATGTTTCCATTTGATCAATTAGATTTGTATAAAAAGAGAATGTTATAGTGAGTACTATTGATCAATGTAATGTGAGTTTTAAAATGTTTAGTTGCTCATCCCTGGCTATATATACCAGTTAATTGTAATTTCTTTTATAAAAATTTGCATATTTTAAAATGATTCAGTATGTTTATTCGTTCATGTTAGGAGAGGTTATTGGCAAAAATTGTTTGATTCCCTACTAGGTAACCATTATTACTCACCATTTCCTTTTCCATTTTTTTAGTTTCAGATTCAGAGCTTGACGAGGCAAGTATAGAGCACGAGTGATGATCATCTGGTGGGTTAGATAGACAGCCAGAGTTCATCACTTGGTGAATATTGGGGCTATAACCCTAATGGTGTCAGATTCGTCTAGGAGTATTATGATTTTTTTATCGAGTGTTAGGACTTTTGTTAGAGTGAGGAAATAGTTGTATAATTCTGTATTTTGTTATCCTTTCGCATTTTGATCTACCGTACGTTGTTAAATGTATGTAGGCTTTGGCTATTATGATATTTTATATGTATATATGCAGGATTATATGTCATTTATCAAGTGCAGGTTGATCGCCTTGGAATGTTAACATAAACAGAGGAGATCATGCCGAAATTTCGAGGTGCCACCTAGTACCTCGAGATCTGACATGGGGATTTGTGTTAGCGTTTGGCGGGACGCCACATGTGTTAATGTCGTAACCAATATATACTGTCGCCTTTAAAAATTAAAAAAAAAATGCCAAGGACATTGGGGGGAAAAGAGAAAAGGGACAAGGGCCCAAGAACTCTTTTTTAATTAGGAAATGATTTATTTGTAGACTTGAGGTGCTCTAAAATGATCCAAAAAATACCCACCATCACTCTTGTGTATAGTCTCACGTGTGGAGTACATTAGAACTTTTTTAGGGTGATTATTTTAAGACGGACTGTGCCACATTGATATGGAAACATCCAGATCTCTATTTTTGCATGACTGCTTAATTGGTCTTCTTAATTGCAGTGCACTCTTAATTGATTGATTTTATATTTATCTAGATAAGTTGATCATTGACTTATACAATGAACATATGAGATTAGTTTTTCGATAATTACATTTATTTTGTGCAATTAAGCCTAATTAGCATAGTATAACATGAAATGTGATAAATTGAGGTTTAACATACTTATTTGCCTAATCTAATAAAATAAAAATGAAAATCGAGATAAATGCCTAGGAAAAGTGCGGATAAATCCATGTTTTGAGACACTGATTAGTGGACCCCACTTGAATAAATGGGTTACCACTTGAAATTTGGCCCATGGGCTTAATTAATTAAATTTACTTATTCAAAAATTTGAATTAAGTTTAATTTTAGGATTTAAAAATTATGATTTTGCCCTCAAATAGGAATTTTGCATTGGAATGTTATTATTTTTTTTGTACGTTTTGAGATCTTTTGGAATTAGTTTTTCATAAGGATTTCAAAGAGAAAATTGATTTGTGTCACTTATGGGTTTTTGATGTGTAATGATCGTGAACCCCAAAGAAGTATTTTACTAATTTTCTTAAATTTTGTGAAAATTGACGAAACAATTTATTTGATTTTAATTTATTATTTTATTTGTTTGAAAGAATTTTTCTAAGTATAATGTAGCCTCCAGGGGTGTATTGGTGTTAACAGTATGTTTGTAATTTGATCATTTTTCTTGTAAAACTTTTTTTTAATCTCAAAATGATGATTTTTGTATTTTGGATAATATTTTACTAGTGTAGTGAGATTTCTAAAGTTTTTTTACTTGAAATATCTCATCCAAGCTTTGGAAACATATCTATTAACAAATAAAAAAATTTAGAATATCCACCCATCACTGAGAATCGCCACAATCGAGTTGATGTGTAAATTAATCAAGCGAGTATAAAAATGTGGCGTTTACACAAAATAATGGCATACAAATTTGACTATGCAATGTTGTCAAATGGCTTCAAAATCAATGAATGTGATAAATGCGTATGTATGAGGAGATTTGAGCTCATCTACTTGGGGTTTGGAGTCTGCCATTCAATTAAGGTGTGAATAAAAATCATAAAAAGTATTTTAAAATATGTTATTCTTCTTGACTTGTAGTGATTCACTTTCAATGGTAAGGTAAAGGTCTACCTAGAAAATTAAGTAAAAAAGTTCGGTTGAAAGATAAGGAAATTGTTAGGCACTTTTTCCCTCCCCTCCAGTGATGGTAACCAAAGTGACCATTAAATGAAGTTCCAAAACTTTTTTATTTTAGGTTTTGAGAGTACAGGGAGTTATAGTGAAAATTAAAAAAAATAACTTGTAACCTAGTTTTGCAAAATGGACCAAAAGAGATATTGAGTAATTTATACACTAAAGTGTATACTTGTTGGACATTTTGTGAGCCTTGGACTTTGGTAGAGATCCACATATATTTTAATATTTTTTATCCCAAAGCTCTATTTCCACTCATATGCTCCCTCATGAGTTTTTATTTGTTGGTTCAGTCTTTAGGCTATGCTCATGAGTTGGACACAATCTATGGCTGAACTAACCTTATACATGAGATGTTATCCTTATGGGACTGTTTTGTTGGCTTAGAGAGTTAGGTGTAGATCTTGATAGATTTTCATTTTTAATTCTTACCATGTTTAGAATAGAAATGATATGGTATGTGTGTACATAATTTATACATAAGAGGTTTGAAAGGAACTTATTACATAGCTTATTATAAGGAAAATTACCTCATGTTGAGGAATTACTCTCTTTTTCCAAAATCATAAAAAGAAAAGAAAACTAAGGAAATAAACATAAATAAAAGTTTGTACAAGTAAATGAAATTTAAATAAGAAGAACTTGAAAATTAAATGTTCACTAGGAATTTATTATGGATTTATAGGCGAAGATTAACTCTAAAAAGGGACTACTCTCTACCCCTAAGCTATCAAACTAACTAGGAAATTAAAGACTACATACTTGAGACTTAAATAAACATAAAATAAAAGAATGGAGATGTTAAAAAAAGGAAATTTAAGGGGAAATTAGCCTAAAAAGAGAAATTTAATTGTAGCACCCCACCTTGGTGCCTTCTTTCTCTTTTCTTCTTCTTTTTGTTTAGCTTATGAAAGTTGAAAAACTAGCTGGACAAAATTTTGGCAAGCTTGGGAGCTTTTAGAAGGAATTTGGACAAAGTTTTAGAGCTCTAATTTTTTTTTCTTTTGCCTTGGAAAACTCTCCTATTTGTAGGATTTTGAAAGACCCATAGGGATAGTTTTTTCATAAATCTCTAAATTCTCGATATTCTCACTAAAACCTCAATGAAAAACCTTAATTACCTCTCACTTCTTTGGTTTTGATGGTGTTTTACACCTTATTGAGTCTTGCCAGTCATGATTATCAATAGTAGGATGGTAAAAGACGATAAGTTCTAGAGAGTACTTGAAGGGGGTCAAAATGGTCATAGACTCTAGACTTTGAGTCAATTGTAGAATAATTAATCCAAATAACTGTAGATACGTGATTTTTAAATTTTAAAATAACCTTTACAGGGATTTGGAGTCGCCACCATCCTTTTTGTAAGAAGGTGTGACAGGTCACTCAAAATGTATTTTTAGAAAAAATATCATTTTTTTGCATTTAGTAACTCTCGTACAGATAAGATACCACTCCACCTAAGATCTAGATAAATTGTCTGATTGGAGAAAAGGGAAGGTGTTAGGTACCTTTTCTCTCCATCAAATAATGGTAACTTCAAAAGACATAATCATTTTAGAAAAATAAAAGAAAATAGAAAAAATCGTTTATACGATGATTTTGTGGCCCTCGAATTAATGTTAGTTTAAACTAAGAGGGTCATTTCATAGAAAGACGAGACCCTACTGATCAGTGTCTCAAAATACTAATTTATCCATACTTTTCCTAGGTCTTTATCACGATTTTCATCCCTATGTCATTAGATTAGGTAAGTAATTGTGTTAAGCCTCAATTTATCACATTACATGTTCTACCATGCTAATTAGGCTTAATTGCACAAAATTAATGCATTTATCGAAAGATTGATTACGTGTGTTCATCATACAAGCCAAGTATCAATCATAAAAATGGACCACTTTATCAATTAATCAAGTGTGCATTACAATCTAGAGGACCATTCGAGGTAGACTGTGCCACATTGATCTGGATGCATCCAGATCTCTATTTTTGCATGGTTGCTTAATTGATTTATTTGTTGTTCATCTGAATGAGTTGATTATTGACTAGTACAATGAATACATGTGATCAGTTTTTAATAATTAAATTTATTTTATGCAATTAAGCCTAATTAACATGGTATAACATGAAATATGATAAATTGAGGCTTACAAAACTTATTGACCTAATCTAATGAAATAAGGATGAAAATTGAGATAAATGCCTAGGAAAAGTACGGATAAATTAATGTTTTGAGACATTGATTACACCCCAAAACTTATTTTTTTTCTAATTCTTTAGAAAATAACTGTGCCACTTTCATAGGCATTTAGATTGCATTTAGCGAATGCAACAATCCCTTAAACCTCTAGATTACCCTTAGTGGACGAGTTTGACTTGTGAGAGTTTGTAAAGAATATACCCACAAAATTCTAAACAACTTTTGAAGTAGTAATGGTTAAAATCAACATGCACTCTAAAAGTAAAAATTCTTTTAAGATTTGCCATTTAGAAACCAATTTTCTTTTATAGTTTGTTGTTCTTTACAAGTGAAGTTGAGAAGAGCCATTTTCTTAATGGGTGTGATATTAGATCTTCTTTTAAAAGGGACCTGTTCATTTGGAATTGTTCTGATTCAAGTTCTGTGAGTGTTAGAACATTGATTTGTTTGGGTGGACTTCAAAAATCTGATTTTGTTGGATTATATTCAGTGTCTCTATTCTTATCAGATGAATATACTAGATAAGGATATGAAAAGGAACAGTTCTATATGTTTTATTCTCTAGTGATTTACGATTTGGATCAGACATGGTAGGGGTCGTGATAGACATTTGAAAAGAATTAGTGTCATGTCTGGTGAAATTTATTTGTATTGAACTATCTGATTTTTCTATTATTGATTCAACTTGTGCATTTTCTTTTGGTTCGGGTTCTTGGGCTGTTTTTATTTCCCAATTAGTTTCTATGTTTATTTCTTCCCATATGATTGGCTTAGGAGTTATCACTTTGTTTTTGAAGTTTGTGAAAAACAGAGTGGTTGTTCTAAACATGTGTCATGTGTATGCTACATTAGGAACTATGGTATTTATGAATTTGTAATAAACTCTATAAACTAGAGCTATGTTTTCAGAGTTGGTGTAAAACCCAAAGTTTTCGATTCATATCTCGAGAAAAAATAAATAGTGGAATTTTGAAAAAATCCTGAAAGTAGGACTTATGGGTAAAACTTTAGGATGTTTTTGATAATTTTTTAAAAAATCTTACCTCACCATTGGATTCAAAATGATTGGAAAACAAAGATTTAGCGTATTTTGATATGCTAAAAAGATGTTTGGCCCATTTGACCAAGATTTTGACATAGAAGAGTCCATAAGTGAAGTCAATACTTTACTTAATCTATTTCGTACTTAAACTCTACATGTTGACACAAAAAAATTGAGAGAAAAAGTTAAGAATCTTCCTGTTTGTAATTCCACTCTAATTTCTTTCTAAATCGAATCTCCCAAATTAGAACTCAAAATACTTCTAGAGACTTTGAGATACATATTTCTTGACAAAAATTAAAATTTTCCTATGAAAATTTCCTCCCACCTTAGTATAGTCTAAGAGGAGAAGTTGTTAGAAGTTTTGAGAAAACATCAAAAAGTTATTGATCGGATCATAGTTGACATTAAGGGAATTAGTCCATCTGTGATAATGCACCTCATTCATCTAGAGGATTTCCCTAAGCCTTTCTTAGAATCTCAATGATTGCTAAATCCTGTTATGAAAAGTGTAATCCAAAGTAAAATAATAAAATTACGATACGGGTATCATTTACAACATTTTTTACAATCATTGTGTGACTCCCATTCAAATTGTTCTTAAGAAGTCTGGTAGCACTATGGTAATCAACAAAGACAACGAGTTAGGCTTCACTCGAGTTCAAATCGGATGGAGAGTGTGTATTGATTATAGAAAACTCAACTTAATGGCTCTCAAAGATTATTTTTCACTACCTTTCATTGACTAAACATTAGAGTGTCTAGCAGGACATTCCTAATATTACTTCTTGTAAAGAAGTCAAGCTAGTCCTCAATTGGGGAAAATGCCATTTTCTAGTAACATCTGAAATTGTGTTAAGGTATATTATTTCTACTAGAGGGATTGAAGTAGATTGAGCGAAAGTAGAATTACTTGAGAAATTACCATCTCCTCGAATAGTCAAAGAAATTAGGTTATTCCTAGGCCATGTATATATTTACCGTATATTTATTAAAGATTTTGAGAAGATCTCGAAGCCTATATGTGAACTATTAAGCAAAAATGTTCTTTTTAACTTCTTAGAGTCATGTTTATCGGTGTTCAACTAACTTAAGTTCAAGTTAACCTTGGCACCCATTATTCAACCTCCAAATTTGAACATTGCATTTGAGGTTATGTGCAATGTTTCAAATTATGCGATAAGCACTATTTTGGGTCAGCGAATTGATAAGCATCCTCACATTATCCAGTATGCCAGTAAAATCTTCAGTGATACTCAACTTAACTACTCTACAATAGAGAAGGAAATGCTAACAGTGGTCTATGTTGTTGATAAATTCCGTCCCTACATAATAGAATTGGAAGTCATGGTCTATACAAACCATGTCGCATTAAGTATCTATCCAAGAAGGATGCTAAGGCAAGGTTAATCCATTGAATTTTTCTTCTACAAGAGTTTGATCTCGAGATCCAAGAAAAAATTAATGTGGAGAATGTCGTAGCTGATCGTATATCTAAGATAGTTACTGAGTCGTGCGAGAAATCTTTGCCCATCCTTGAATCCTTTTTCAATGAGCAACTTATGCAAACCTCTAATTCTAGCATTCCTTGGTATATTGACATTGTCAACTACCTAGTAACATGTCAATTATCAATTTCAATTACTAGGCAAGAGAAACTCCATCTCCCTTCGAAAATCAAGTGGTATTTTTAAGATGAACCATACTTATTTAAGTATTGTCCTAACCAAATCATTAGATGTTGTATTCCAACTTGTGAGCAAGTCAATATCTTAGAGTTTTGTTATAATCATACCTACGAAGGGCACTTTAGTGGTTAGAAAATCGCTACAAAAATCTTACAATGCGATTTTTTTTTACTTTTCATTTTTTGAGATGTCCACAAGTTTAACAAATCTTGTAATCGATGTCAAAAATTAGAAAAAAATTCTAAGAGAAATGAAATGCCTCAAAATCCTATCTTGATCATCAATATTTTTGACGTTTGGGGCATATATTTTATGGGATCCTTTCTTATCTCCCAGAGTTACTAGTATATCCCCATTGTTGTGGATTACGTGACCAAATGGGTCGAAGCTATAGCATATAGAATGAATGATCACAAAATGATGACTAACTTTGTCAAGAAAACCATCTTATTAAGATTCGATACTTCGAGAGCTTTCATAAGTGATGGTGGCTTGTATTTCTACAATGAAATCTTTATTGTGTTGATAAGCAAATATCTTATAACACATAAAATTGCAACACCTTACCATCCACAAAATTGACCATCCCTTCCACAGATAGATATGGATGAAGCTGGTCAACTTGATTCAGTCTCAAACTAAGAT
This sequence comes from Akebia trifoliata, assembly GCF_017979445.1. Taxonomy (NCBI): domain Eukaryota; kingdom Viridiplantae; phylum Streptophyta; class Magnoliopsida; order Ranunculales; family Lardizabalaceae; genus Akebia; species Akebia trifoliata. Next base: position 18,793 of record NW_028237077.1, on the reverse strand, counting down.
GGAGGAGATAGAAGGACTAGAGTTTGCCAACCCTATCTACACTCGGTGTGGAGGGAGAATAAATTGCGAAACTCATCTTTGCTTTGAGGATGTGAAAACTCATCTCTTGAACTAGCTAGCCCGCCCGACGAATCTAGTACTGATGGAGTAGCTAATGCTCGGTGGAGCGGCTATTAATCCCATAAGTTCCCGGCTTGTCCAACTGACTAAAGGACTAGCGATCTTTAAGAGTGGCTTGTTAGCCATCCCCGAGCACAAAGGAGAGAGGAGCCCTAGTCCACATCCAGATCGGTAGATTAGACATCCCAACTCAACGTAGAAGGATAGAAAACATCTAGATGAAAGAACATCTCAATGAACCAGTATTGCCCTAGGCCCAGAAATAGGATCAGCTGATATGTCCATCGGGTATAGTCTTTGTTGCTGACCCATCCTTGAGGAAGGAAACAGAGAATATAGTAATGATAACGTTCCCATCCTGACAATCTTTCCTCCCCTCTGATATAAGGTTGGGACACAGCCATAAAACTAACAAGATTCGTCCCAAGCACCTCATATTACACTCAATTACATCTCACCGGAGCAACCGCTTAGTATAATGCGGATAGAATAGCTTGCCATGTCTGGTGCATCGAAAGGTTAGAGAAACCGATCCCTGCCAATGGAGATAGAAGCGAACCCATCCACCAGTCATCATTTTTTGATATATACGCATGCCGGGTCGAGACAGCTAATCTTTCCTCCGATCGGGCTAGCTACTCCTCGGGAAAGACCTACCTTGGTAGGGTTGGGAAGCTCAATCGTATCTTTCCTCTTTCGATGCTCCAAATATTGCGAGTCTTATCGAGCGCAGGCCAGCTTAGCAAGGACCCGGCTAACTCGTCTATAAGAGCTACTAACTCATATTGAACTTCTAGGACTGATAGATAGACCCGCCTAACCCATATTGATTGACCTGCTCTAGCTGCAACTGCTATTTATCGATATCGGACAAAACCTGCTCCAGCTGAGCGATAGAGCCTATCCCTATCAAATCAGACTTGTAGCTGATCCATCTACCGGTCTAACTTTCCTCTATTATATCAACCGTTGGTCTCTTTACTGAGGAGAATCGGTTTTGTTTGGAGGATAGCAATATTTGCCCAAATACCGATCATCATCAACTAGAGGGGGTAGTCTCCTTCGGACCCTCTATCCTCATAAAGACTCAAAGGCAGAAAGACGAATAATAGACCATTTGTCATACTCGGATGCCATAATCGGAGCTGAACCGGACTCACTATTGACTTACGGGAAAGATGAACAGAGTAGCTTCCTTCGGTGAGCAACTCGAAGAAAGAAGGAATTGGCTAACTCATTTATCGCCTTTTTAAATAGAGAGAGCTGCACCTTTAAAATAGAAAACCTGCTAGAGAGGACATTTTCTTATCTTGAATTATAATAAGTAGAGTTTCGCACCAAGACTCAAACCATACCTCTCCGAGAAGTTCAATGATCGAAAGCTTCTCCGAGAGATATGGGATGCACTGTTTCGATATAGTACGGTACACTGAACACCAACGCAATCTCGATGAAGAAAAGAAAACGTAAAGTAACTACATCTCAATTACATCGACCTTGAAGTGAACTCTAGTCACTCTCGCTACGCTTATATACTTCTATACTAACTTCTAACTTTTTTAAAATCAATACCTAAATGAATCTGTATCAAACTTTTGTTTCATTTGATATAATAATATATTCAAATTCATAGTAGCAAATGCCCTTGATTTGCGAGAATCAACACTTGATTGAGCCAATATCACAATTTCGATACCGCTACTACCACTATAGCCGTTGCCCCCCCTTTTGACCTCTGCCCCTTGACGGGATGGGAGGTGACCTTCGCTACACTCGCCATTGGGCAACCTCCGGGCAGGTATCGGCTTGTTCTATTCTGATGTCATTTTTCTTTGTCTTTTCTATGAAATATCGCGATCATAGAAAAGCAGAAAATATCTAAAATAAAAAAATAGAAAACCAACAAGGAAGACAAACAAGTGGCATATTCAGAACAGACAACCGGTAGCTAGCTGTTCTTGTCTTACAGCTCTTCCTTTAGAAGCCAGACAGATGTGACCTTCTGAGTGCGTTAGTTCAGGTAAGGCAAGGTTAGCAAAGGCAGCTGTTGGTTGGGGTGCGAACTCGTAGTTGACGTTGGTTGTCTAAATATGCCTCTTCTTTCTCTCTTTGAGGTGGCGGCATCTCTTGCAGAGCCTTTGCTTTGGCGGGATCTATTTCAATCCCTCTCTGACTGAGAATAAAGCTAAAGCTTTCCTGATGTGGCACCAAAAAGGCACTTCTGAGGGTTCAATCGCAGCCTCTATTTCCCGAGACGGTAAAAAAGCTTCTGCAAGTTAAATAGATGATCCTCTCTTTCCCAGGACTTTGCGATCATATCGTCCACGTATACTTCGACTTCTTTGTGCATAAGGTCATGGAATAAAGCGGTCATCGCCCTTTAATATCTTGCTCCGGCATTTTGAAGTCCAAAGGCCATGACCCGGTAGCAGAACGTGCCCCATGGAGTTATTCATGATGTCCTTTCTCTGTCCTCCGGAGCCATCAACATTTGATTGTAAGCGGAGAAGCCATCCATAAAAGACAGCATGCTGTAAACTCTATTGTCCACTAATAGATCAATGTGCGGAAGGGGGAAATCGTCCTTGGGGCTTGCTTTGTTTAAGTTCCGGAAATCAATAGACTCATATTACATTGACCCTTCCCATCTTTATTCGGAACCGGGAGGATATTAGCTAGCCACTCGGGATAATGCGAGATAAAGAATATTCATATTCTTTTACGACCTCCTCTTTGATCTTCCCACTCGGGTCGTAATCTCCTTAACTTTTCTTTCACCGCTTTCATTCCTGGGATCAAAGGCAATCTATGAACAAGCAAATCTCTGTCCACGTCCTGGAATATCCTCGTAGGACCAGGCAAAGACATCCCTGTATGCCTGAACGAACTCAATCAGGCTTCCTTTCTCTCTCCGTCGGGCACAAGGACGAGCCGATCCGGACTAATTTGGGGTCCTCTTCACTGCCAATTATAGGCCAGCATGTCTTGAAAAAATGGGCGTTAAAACCGTCAGGCCCCGGGGCTTTATCTGAATTTGAGCTAAAGATAACTTCTTCAACATCCTTGGGGGTGAAGGCTCTACATAGGGATTGGGGGCTAGGCTATCATTGAGTTTCCTCTAAAGGTTCAGATGACTGAGAGAGATTGAAGTTTGAGGCTGGTTGGGGGCAAGAATGCTAGTTAAACATTGGATGAAGCAGTTTGCAATATCCGTAAAAGTGCCATTCATTCCCATCGCTGTCCTCACAACTCGTTTGCTTGTTCATTAGGGCTCTCTTCAAGGGGCCACTTAGATAGGACCCCAGCTCGAATCTTGAAATCGCTACCGGTGCAGAGAAACTATTTCGTCATGTGTTCTCACTATTCCCCTTTCTCTCATTCAAGCATGCTACTGCTACTGTCATGGGCTATACATTTATCCTCTTTCCCGTCTAGTGTTCCCTATCACATGTTATAAAGAGTTGACCACTCCCCTTTTTATTAACCCAATGAATAGGCGATGATAGGAATACTTTGTGTAATATTTTTAATGTCTTTCCTACCCTATTTGGCTTTGTAGTCCTCTTAACTTTGTTGGTTTGAAGTTAGTTTCCACTCTTAGAGCTTGGAATGTGGGAATGGTAAAAGAAAGTTAAAGTATGAGATTTCCTAGTCATATTTATCAAGAAAATAGTTTAATCATTTTAAGAAATTTTCTTCAATTGAAACTTGCCTTTTTGACATCTCTCTTGATTTAATTATGGAAACTTTACTTATTTTTATTTTCTGATTTATCTGTAGGGAATTCCACCTTGGAATCATGTGGATGATTTGTCAAAATATGAGAGGACATTGGAGACAATTAGCTACCTATGCATTCCACTAGTGTAGAGAAATCCTAATGCATGCATATGTGGCATATTTGCATTTATCTGGAAGTGAAGAGAATAAAGAGAAGTTCGTGGGCAAATTTGGGGAGGAAATTTGGGCGCATAAGTTGAGAAGATCAACCATAAAATTCAGCCACCATGTATTTGAATTTTATATGGAAATTCTAATTAATAGAACAACCGAAAACTAATGTAGCTATTAATTAGGAACCATCCTATTTTTGTGGGGCTAGAGTTTTTCTATTTTAAAACTCAAATTTAAAATAAACAAAAACCGAAATACAAATATGGAAATAAAGGGCGCACTCCTAGTTTTTAGGAGAAATTGAAGGAGTAAAAAATGGGCTGAACTATTTTCGTTGAAAAATTTCTGAAATACATGTGTACAAAACTGAAATTGAGGGTGGCTGATATAAGATAAGAGTTGCTGAAATATTGCAGGGGTTTGTTACTGAAAAAAAGGGGGCTGCTCCAAATACGTGGCTGATATAAGAAAGGGGTGGCTAAATTGTTAAGGGATATCTATATAGATATATATATATATATATCTTTCTTTCTCTCTTTCTCTCTCTCTCTCTATTATTTTTATTTAACTTTTTTTTTTCTTGGGAAGGGTCTGAAAATTTTAGCAACGTGGCTTCCAAAGAAGAAAGAGAAGTTGCTAAATCAAAGAAAAAAGAGAAGTTGCAAAATTGAAGAAGAAAAAAAGGTTGTTGAAATTGAAGAAGAAGAGTTACTGAAATTAACAAGTTGTGAAAATTTCAGCAATGTTGGCTAGACACGTTCAGCAGTTCCCCCATATGCCAGTTGGTATTTTTCTTCAATCTTGATCATCAAAGCCGTGAGGGACATCACCACCAACACATCACAAGCTTCTTTGGTTGTGTTAAAAAGTGTAACCCTTATGGCTAGTCTTTTTATTTGTTTCAACCATGATTTTTATTGGATTAAAGATTATTTTGCTGGATTATTATATTGGAATTTGTTAATTCAATGAGTTAGTAACTCTCAGATTTGTTAATTGATGTTTTCGGATTGGTGATATATAGACACATGAATTGGTGATCTTAATTATGTATGCTGAATTTTCAATTCGGTTATGTTAAAAACTTTGATATTAATTATCATTGAAGCCATAATTGTATCTCTAATCACTTAATTGATTTGGGGTAAGATTTAAAAGTGTAAAAACTATGAACAATAATTGTGATCTGAAAATTGCATGTTCTTTAGCCATGGACTTTTCCATAGGTTTGAGGAGTAGGTTATTGAATCATAATTCCTTTTGATCTCAATGATTTGTTTAAAAAGTTGTAAGGATACGCTGAGTATTAACTTGATTGCTTAATGAAAATAACTAGGTGATGTACTTTTCCAAAACCCTTGGGTTTATCTAAGAAGGAATTTATAAAATGCATGATCTCTTTAGGCTTGTACTTTGATTCAATTCGGATATGTAATTAAGGCATGAAATTCGTTGTCTATGTTGAAGCAATTTGATTAGTCATTTAATGAATTTGATTTTCTGAATTGTGAGAGAAGATGATCAATTGTAAATATTTATTTCTTTAATTTTTATTTATTTATTTTTTAATTAGAATCGTCACAATTGAAACCCCCTTAAATTATTATTATTCTTTCAACCCTAACTTGTATATTATTATCTTTGTTTTTGGGTTCAGGTCTATGAATGTTCGCAATTAGTAGAAAGACTCAAGAACTTGTAAAACGCTTGGCCTTGTTAAAAGAAGTTGGACATCAGCCCCCACCTCACCAAGAGGAGAGGGAAGAGTCAGATAGCTCTTCCCATCCCTTGTCAGACAAGGAAGAAAACATACTTGATTTAGAAGAAGCAAGTGAAGAAGAAGAATTACCAATGACTAAAACCATTAGACAAATGTCTTCTTCAACTGATGGGGGGGCTGTACCAACTTGTATTACTTATCTAGAATCAAAAATCGATAAAGTAATTGAGTTTGAACTGAAGAGTGGGTTTTTACACCATTTGCCCAAATTCTAGAGGCTTACTAATGAAGACCCTCATAAGCATCTCAAGGAGTTTCAGTTTGTGTGTTCAAGTATGTGCCCACAGAATGTGGATCTCAACATTTTGAAGCTGAAGTCATTCCCTTTCTCACTTGAAGATAGAGCAAAGACTTGGTTGTTTTATCTACCCTCAGGCTATATCAACACATGGGAGAAGTTGATGACTGAATTTCTAACTAAGCACTTCCATGCCTCGATTACTCTCTTAAGAAAACAAATAACTGGAATTGAGCAAAGGAAGGATGAGGCATTTTATGCCTACTATGAGAGATTCAAGAGCTTAGTTGCATCATGTCCTTCACATGGGATGAAGGAAGGAAATCTCCTTACTTACTTTTATGAAGGGGACTCCTCCCTCTTGAACGTCAATTGTTAGATGTCGTTGCTAGAGATTCTTTTGTAGATAAGACATCTGAAGTTGCTAAGGAATTGCTCGCCCAACATACTCTTAATTATCAACAATATGAGGAAGTGTTAAAATCCACTCGTGGGGTGAATGAGGTATCTTCTAACGCTACTCTTGAGGAAAAAGTTAATAAAATGTCTACTCTTCTATCTCAGGTATTAAACGTGAATGGAGCACAAATACAACAAGTTGCTCAAATCTATGGTGTGTGCTGCACTCAAGGGCATCCAACTGATCAATGTCCCGAGTTGATCAATAATGGAGGATGGGAGTCTCTTAATGCTATTGGGTTTCAAGGTAATCAAGGTGGACAAAGATACAACCCTTTCTCTAACACATATAACCCGAGACTTAAAGATCACCCCAATTTACGTTGGGCCAACAATTAATATTCAGAACCCTCGAGGACAAGGGCAAGTGTTTCCACGCCCTCCAGGTTTTCTGATGAGGCCTCAAGTACCTCAAAACATTGTCTCTAATCCTCATGTGCCTACAAATTCTGCTGCTCCTAATTATGATGAGATTTTAAAGTCCATTGCTCAAGGGCAACAAAATTTAACCACTGCTACTGAAGCTCTTGTCATAGGTTAACTGGTTCACACTAAAGACATTGTAGAATTGAAAAAGCAATTGGGACAAGTGATAGACTTCATGGGAAAGATAACCAAGAGCGAAAAATTGCCTAACAACACTGTTCCCAACCCAAATATCAAACAAGCTAAAGCTATTACCACCTGTAGACACCCCATTTTTGCATCCGCCTGATTAATCAACTCGTCAACCCGATCGCAATGATTCCCAATGATGGATGTGTATTCTATTGCTTTATTTTGTTACCAGATGTATTTTAGAAATCCGAATGAGGTATCTCGAACTGACAAAACCTTAGAAACCATGCTACGCTAGGAAAATACGACCCCATAAACATAGAAATCATCATCTTGCAGACCAAAAAGAAGCTTCACGATAAAAATCACTAAAAATTGACCAAATTACCAAAATACCCCTAACCTCAAGACAACCTTAGAGCCTACGTTACGCTTAGGAAAACTCTCTCGAACACATAAAATAAAAAATTGAAACCAAATAAATCATTTCACCAATTTTAACAGAATTTGACAAAATTACGAAAATGCCCTCATAAAGTTCACAACCATTTCACATAAAAATTTTCATAAATGACACAAACCAACATTCTCATTGAATTCCTTACGAAAAACCGATTCTAAAACATCCTAGAACATTAAAAACTGATTTAAAACGTGAAAAGTCCTCTCCGGGGGCAAAACGGTAATTTCATAATTTTCATAATTAAAAAATTCGAAATTAATAAATAAAACATTAGATAATTAAAGTGAAACATTAATGAAATTAATTTAAAATTTTGAACCTAAAAAATCGATCAATCGGACTCTTAGGCAAAATTGTTGAGGGTTCGTGGGATATTTCTTTAAGGACCCCTCCATTTGGGGGTCCAAAGAATTAAAGAAATAATGGAAGGGGGTTCTCCAAAAATTAAAAGTAAATCAAGCAAAACTAAAGCCAAGGTATTAAAGTCAAAATTAAAGTCAATTAAGCAAGACTGAAGTCAAAATATTAAAAGTCAATCAATTAAGACTAAAGTCAAAACATTAAAAGTCAATCAAATAAGACCAAAAGTCATAATAGAATTCTAATTAAATAATAACTCTATCTAATAGAGTTCTAACTTAAAAACAATTCTACCTAAAACAATTATAATTAAAAAAGAATTCTACCTAAAACAATTCTAATTAAAACACAATTCTACCTAAAACAATTTTAACTAAAATACAACTCTAATTAAAAGATCTCTAATTAAACACTAACTCTATCCAAATCGACCCTAAAAAACATCTATAAATAGAGGTGCTCACACCCTATTTTCGTATCAAATCAAAAACCCTAGGAGAAGTAGGTCTAGAAGCTCCCCTAACCCCCCATAAACCCTAGTTTTGGAGTCCCAACTCCTTACCTAACATCCCTCCTTCAATTTTAGTCTAGAAAACACCTAAAATCCCTTCAAAAATACCCCCAAATCCGCAACAAACTTGAAGAGTTCAGATCCAAAAATAAGGAGATACCTTGATCTAGGAGATCCGAAGTCAAATTCGAAGATAGAACGAAGCAAGGGAGTACAGTACACGGAGCTCTTTTTATCAGATCTGAGGGAACAAAATCCTTGCTATCGGAAAGGTATGTAATTTTTTTATTTTTATCTAGGTTTTTAGCAATGTGATATATTTGGGAAGTTAGTAGAGACCGACTTTGATCAGGCGGGGTTGGTGCCTAACACCTTCCAACCCCGTAACATGATCCCCGAATTCAGATTTTTTATAGTAGATTAGTTCTTTTTATCCATGTTAGAGTCAGTTTGGTTCCTAGACCACAATAACTAGGTGGCGACTCCCAAACCTCAAGAGTCAAAAGTGGATCCGCGCACCCCGCGGATCGAGGGCGCTTTCAGTGGCGACTCTGCTAGGGACTATTGACGATCAAACTTGAAAAACCCCAAGTATGGGAGCATTGTCAAGATGACCTAGTTTTTTTTATTATTTAGTTAGATTTATTTTATTTATTTTTTCTGTTTATTTATTTTTTTTATCTTGATTGTAGATGATTTTGGGTATTGCATTTTTTTTTCCAATTAAGGATAACTTTTTGATGACCCCTAAATAGTGAAAGATTCAAATTGACCTATGATAATGATGGAATGATGAAGGTTGGACAGAAATATTAAAACATTTTTAGAGAATATTTTAGTGCGAATTAAGTCTGGGAGCCTCTTAATAAAACATAGATCTCGTCGAGTAGATTAATTTAGAATCTGAGTTCACTCAATTTCATTATCGGAAGCCTTAGATATCATCGATGCAAGTTCAATCTGTAAATCTGGAATTATTTCTGAATGAAAGTTGGGACAGCAATGTTAAAACTTTTTTAGAGAATATTCTAGTGAGAATTAAGTCTGGGAGCCTTTAATAAAACATAAATCTCGTCGAGTAGATTAATTTAGAATCTGAATTCACTCAATTTCGTTATCGGAAGCCTTAGATATCATCGATGCAAGTTCAATCTGTAAATCTGGAATTATTTCTGAATGAAAGTTGGGACAGCAACGTTAAAAATTCTTTACAGAACATTCTAGTGAGAATTAAGTCTGGTAGCCTATTAATAAAACATAGATCTCGTCGAGTAGATTAATTTAGAATCTGAGTTCACTCAATTTCATTATCGGAAGCCTTAGATATCATCGATGCAAGTTTAATCTGTAAATCTGGAATTATTTCTGAATGAAAGTTAGGACAACAATGTTAAAACTTTTTTTCAGAACATTCTAGTGAGAATTAAGTCTGTGAACCTATTAACAAAACGTATATCTCATCGAATAGATTAATTTAGAACTTGAGTTCACTCAATTTCGTTATCGGAAACCTTAGATATCATCGATGCAAGTTCAATCTGTAAATCTGGAATTATTTCTGAATGAAAGTTGGGACAGCAACGTTAAAAATTTTTTACAGAACATTCTGGTGAGAATTAAGTCTAGGCACCTCTTAATAAAATGTAGATCTCATCGAGTAGATTAATTTAGAACTTGAGTTTACACGATTTCGTTATCGGGAGCCTTAGATATCATCGATGCAAGTTCAGATTGTATTTTCCTAATTTACAGAAAATCTGAATTTATCTAATGTTGGCACAATTAATGTTCTTGAGAGTGAGCTCATCTCAACCATTGTCATTCTATCATCAATGTAACACCTATTGGAATCTCGATTTATTTTGGATCACCAAAAAGTGATCATTGATTGGACCTTAAAAATTATAAAAATTATGCCTATTGCAATGTTTGTTTGATCATTATCATATGTCATATTTATTGATTAATTTACCATGATCTTGCTTGAAATACATGATTGATGTTGATCGTAATGTTAATGTACTTATGTGATGGGAATAATGTGATCTTAATTGAATATTCATATGATTTGAATGATTTTGGTTTTAATTAAATGTATGATTGGTTTGATTGGATCCATGGGCCCATTTGTTTGAAAAAGGTCCCGGGCACACCCCACCCTGTTTTGTACACACCACATGCACGTTTGCTGTTTTACTCACTTACACGTCCCATTTAGCCAACGTGGCACTAGTGTGTGGCCCGGTCTCTTCGGAGATGCGACGTCATTCATGAAACCCACAACTCCAGTCACGTACCTTAGGGTATATCAAACTGGGACATCAATACCGTCTGATCAGGTGATTCTGAGAGATATATTGATGCACCCAGGCTGGAGCGACCTGAGCCTTTGACCTATTGTGAGCCACACAGTCACATGTCCCGATTGCCAACGTAGTACTAGTACGTGGTCGGTCCCCTCATGGGATGCCAAACCATTTATGAAAGCTACAACTCTTGACTCGTACCAATAGGTATATAAAAGATAATCCAAGTATATCAATTGCACTTCTTGGTCAAAACCGGTGCCTAAGCAAGATCTTGCCCCGATGTACCCTACTGTACGAGGGGGATAGACTACGTCTATTCTAGACGAGAGGTATTTAAGTGGGCCCTTGCTCAGCATTGTGCGCCACCTCTCAACTGGAGATCAAACTGGCTATTTTTGACTTCAGAGAAGTGAGTTGAGGTTTTAGATTATCACCTATACGGTATATCAAACCAAGTCACCACGTATCGAGAGGTATATAGGTGTGCTTGGGCAAGGGTGGCTAGATAAAAATGTATTGCACGTAGTAAACCTAGAGTCTAGAAGCCTTCCTATAGGTCACGACCCGAATTGACTATGGGTGTTCCTGGGTTGTTTTATTCAATCCAACCAACAGGTAGGTGGGCACACCGATCCAGAATAATCAAACAAAACCCGCAATATCGGTCCTACCCAATCGGTGAAATGTACTGATTAACTTGAACCACTTAAACCAGTTGACCCAATGGACAAGTGGATCAAACTGATCAATACCAAATCAGTTGGACTAATTGGTTTCACTTTTAAAGATCCAGACCACTTTATCTAGAAAGATTCGATCTTAAGATCAAATTAATTTGTCTGATCAAAGGTTCAATCCCAATCAGGGGTAGACCCACATCTAACCTTTCTCACTTTCTTGGTTAATATAGATTTATAGTGCATTTGGATTCAATATTTTCCACCGGAGGGTCAATTTATATCAAAATTTTAATCATGTGATTAAGAGACAAACCTTCAGAATCGATGGTTAATCATAGGTGCTCTTAAACATTCTAAACCCTCATCTGTGTCATTTTTAGTCCTTTAAAAGAGTCGTTTAGTTAAAGTACTAATGTCAAATCCAAGTAGTCTATCCACTCAGAAAGACCTTCTCTCTTTGTAGATAATTGTCCCTAGTTTTCTTTGAGTTTCAATTCAATTTTCGTTAGTCTTTAAATCCAGTTAGTTGTTTCAGTTACGTTAGTCTTTCTTCAATTTTCAAGTTTTAGTCGAGTTTGTCAATCTATGTTTTTCAATAAAATATAGAAGCTTCTGATTATCATGCGTGTAATAATGATTTGAGCATAATATCTAATATGAGGATTGACTTAGAGCTCATTAATCAAACTCGATAAATATTTGAATTAAATAGTACACTCAAGAAGTGCAAATGGGTACTACATTTTCCTTAGCAGAACACGAGAAGAATAATAAATTTACTTGAGAAATTCAACAACGTTCCTGCATGGTCTCGTGAGAATATATGGATAGATTGCACCAAAATAGATCAAATCCTAAAGTTGAGGGTGAATTTCAAAATCAAATATTATCAAGAATGATGTATTTGAAACCACCAACAAAGGTGTTAAGATCTGCAAAGAAGGGATTCATCATGTTTTTCACTTAAGAAATAAGAGTTCTCATTCACAAAAGAATATAAATTTTTTTTGAAGTTTGGAAAGGATTGAACGAGTCAACGTCAAATACAAAGAAGTCAATCACACTCAACTTTATAAAAAATGACAGAAGATTTCTCTTTATCAGAAAAAGACCGAAGATTATTCCTTCTCAGAAGAAGACTGAAGAATATTCATTCTCAAAAGGAAACCTTACTTGACAGAGCAATCCAAATATCGAATTCCTGAAACTTTGACCAAGTCAAGCAACATTCACCAAAGGAGGCTGTAGACGCGTGATTTCGTCATTATGATGACTACATCTACAATGATTTGGAGTCGCCACCATTCAAGTTGGAAGTGGGTGTGAATGGTCACCCGGGGTACATTTTCCAAAAGATGAGATTTTTGGCATTTTAGTGACTCACAATGGATAAGGGGTAGTCAAACCTCGAGATTTGGGTAAGCGGCTCGGTTGAAGAAAAGGGAAGGTGTTAGGCACCCTTTCCTCCCCGCCACGTGGCGGTAACCTCAACTAACTCGATCATTTTTTATTTTTAAAAGCAGGTGAAAAAAATGTGCCACGTGGGTGCATATGTTCCCTAAGTAGGGATTCATTTTCGGCTTGATCATAGGGTCATTTCATTAATGGAAATGACCCTTATGAACCTTAGCCTTGGGGCCCAATCATCAAAAGGAGTAAAATAAAATAGAAGAAGGGGGTGTTAGAAGAGGGAAAGAGTAGAAGGTTAGAGAAAGAGAGGGGGTGTGCTTCAAACCCACCTTGTATCTTGTTTCTTCTTTCTTCTTCTTGCTTGAGTCTTCTTGAGTCCTTAGTATAATATGAGAGTATGAGAATGGGAAGAAGTGATTAGAGAGAGTAGGGATTTCTTTTGTTTTAGTGAGACTTGTAGAGGATTTGTGTGAAAGAGTTGGTAAACTTGGTGAGAATTGATGATGGTTGTTAGTAGAGAGAGTGTTGGGGAGAAGTTTTGTAATGAGAAGTTGGGGGCCCTTTTTGGGAAGAGGAGGAGGGTATTTATAGATGTTTAGGAGTTATTTTAGGGATATAATGGGGTGAAGTGAAGAAAATGAGTAGAATGGTTATGAGTTTGAGGGAGAAGTGGGTGTAATTTAGAGGAGATTGGAGGGTATTTAGGTAAGGGGGGTTAAATGGGTGAGTTTTGACCCAAATGGTTTGGATCCTACCCAACCCATTTGGGTGGAGTGTTTGGTGAGGTAAATTTAAGATGGTGGTTGTGATTTGATTTAAGAGCATGGAGGATTTAAAGAGGTGGTTGATGATATTTTGGGAGGGTGAGGGAGATGATGCCATGTGTTAAGGTGGGTGGAAATGAAGGGTTGAGATAAGTTGATGGGAGAGGTTGAGTGTTTGACTTGAGAGGATGGTGTAGGTTTAGGTTGTAGATGTAGGTTTTGTAGGGAATGATGAGGGTAGATTAGGGGAGGTATAGGTTAGGGGTGTGGGTAGATGTGTTTGATTTGAGAGAAAAGGTGATGGGTTGATGTGTGGGTAGATGGGATTTAAAGCAAATTAATGGGGTAGGTAGTTGGGTGAGGGAGGTGAGATGGGGTGGTGACATGTGTCATCTTTTGATGATAAAAGAGTGATTGGTTGATGTGGGTTGTGGTTTATGGGTTAGGGTTGTGGGTTGGATAATGAATTGGATATGGTTAATGATTTGTGGGCTTTGTAGTGTTGGGCTTGGGTTTTAGAAATGACGGAGGCGGAGCGGTGATAGTAGAGGAGGGGTAGGCATCTCAAGTCTCACCTTTTTAATTTTTAATTTTTTTAGATTTTTGCAATCATTAATTTGATCAAAACTGCCACGTGATGGCAAATCGGGCTTTTTAGGCCCGTTAGTGAAATTTATCGAAAATTTGACGTTTTTTTATTTTGGAAGCGGAGCGGTGAATGTTGGGAAGTCGTAAGGTAGGCCGAGTCCTTTTGGTGGCCTCCTAAACCATTGAGAGGTCTTAGGGGCCTCGGTTTGGTAAAAATGTCCATTTTCAATGAGTTGGGCCCTTAAGGCCCGTTGGCCCATTTATTTGGAAAATCGATATTTTTGGGCCCTTTCGAGAAGTGGCCCGTTCAAATTGAGGTGTCTACAGCTGCCCTTCTTTGCAGGAATTGCGTGCAAAGAACTGCAAAGAATAGACTAAACCCCTATTTGTACGGGCCAAAAAAAATTCTGTAAAAACACGATTTTGAATTATCGATTGTATTGAAGATTTTTGTGGAAAATGGTTACTCAAGCACGGGGTCTGATAGAGTTTTACCTTATTAATTCATTGATCTCGATGGCGCGGAGCTCGTGTGAGATCTTTGATTTGATGAAAATTTGATGAGTTTTGAAATCCGACTATTTCTTCGATCGTGTTTTGACAAATCGAAGTTGAGTGCAACTCGAAAAATTTTTTTGAAATTCTTTTGATTTTTTTTTTTTTTTTTTTTTTTTTTTTTTACCTTCTTTTGTTGATCTTGCTCTGTTTCTATCATTCGCTAACCCTCTCAATTCGTGTATTGTCCTTTGATACCTTTGATCCTTTCAATGGTGCAAGCCCTGAGGTTGTTAGCAGTCGCCACAAATCCAAGAGGGTTTTGTAGTTGGAGCACAAGCAATATGATTGTTAACAGCTGTCACTGATCCAAGAGAGAGTTTTGCAGTTGGAACTGAATCGACCCAGACCTGTTGCATTGGTGCTACTCTCTTGTAATATCAACATGTTGTTCTGACTGGAATTTGGAGTATTAGCTCGCAGTAGAGAAACACAGTTACCAGGATCTCTACCATTAGCAATATGTGTCATTTCTTGAACAGCACCACCATTAGAAAGAATATCCCACTTACTTCTAAAGTTCTCATCGCGAAGGAAATTGAAAACTCCCTTTGGTGAGACTGGAAGCCAGAAAGAAGTAGCTGCACTTAGCATAATACCAGGAGGCCTGCCGGGATCATCTATGCTTTTTCCAATCATGGCCCTTACATCTTTAGCGCCACTTCCCGATAATGTTGTCCATGTGTGAGCAGTAGAAGCACTTACACCAGAACAAAAACTCATCACCATTCTCTCAGCTAACTTCAACATACTCTTTCGCCCTTCTTGACTTGTGATCATACCAACATCTCCAGCGGGCATGTTACTAGCCATAACACTTGCAAGGCGTTCACATTGTCGATCTAGGGTAGCAACCCAACGTTTTGCACCAAACCCAAGGCTGGAGTTAACCAGTATTTTATACTATGAACTAACTGCTTTATCATCCACTTCTACGTGTTCGACCCATATAACCTTGGAGTAACCATTTGACATTTCTTGGATTAAACAATCTGATGGCCTTCTTCGACATCTCGATATCGGGCTAGGACGCAAATGATCCAAGGAAACATCGACCACCGTCCAAATCCCCTTGACATGTTGTTTACAATACCTTACGAAGAAATTTTCTCAAGTCAGAACCAGAGGTGAAGGGACTTGAAATTCTGCTGTCATCACTTGAAGGGCTCCATTGTAGTTTTCTGCTATGCCTATTGATACGACTTCAAGAGTTGTTGCTTTTGAAACAATGTTAGAAAACACGGTGGACCACTGATTCATATCCATAAGGATCTCAACAAGGTTAATGTGATTTATGATAACAACGGCAGTTTCTCGAGAAGCTTCTGATTTCGATAGTTTTGGTCCAATTCCCCTCGGGAATGTTGTATGTACTTATCTTCACTTAGAATCTCCTCAGTAGGCCCGGAGAGTGATCTTAGGAGGGTTTGCCTGCGGTCCCTTCTTCGATGCCTTCGCGTCTTGTCTAGTGAGTCGTGATGATGAGTCGGGCTGGAAAATTGATGATGAGTCGGGCTGCCCGAATCCGTGCTTTGTAGGAACGCCTTGACTCTTTTTACAAAATGTTGAAAGATTAATGCAAAGAAAATAGGTTTTGTACTTACTTGGCCTCAGGTGTATCTAATGCTTTGAAAACTTGAAGTTTGAACAAGTCCTAGAATCTTCATCATCGGCCAAAATAGTAGTTTTTCTTTTTTGAAATTTTATGAAATATCTTTATCAAATGAGTACGATAAATTCAAAATTTGTAAAACCTTTGGTTGCGACGATCTTGGTGTTTTTGCCAATCACCGAGGATATAAATGTCAATTACTCTTTTGATTCCTTTAGAGTCATTCCCAGTGCTTTGGGTCTCGGGATTTTGGAAAGATTTTGCCGTTCACAGTTTATACTCTTGCGGGCCAGGAGTTGTTGTTTTTTTTTTTTTTTTTTTTTTTTTTTTTTTTTTTTTTTTTTAAATAAACCTTTATTGCCTCTGATGCCAATTACGGTTTTCATCAGACCCGGTTTCCACATTTTTACGCATCGACGTCCTTTTTGGGATTTTCATCGTGCTGGTGGCTTTGATCTTGCCATAGTCTGATTCTTTTACTCATAGCGCCCTTTCAGGTTTTCACTATGCCCTTTCAGACCATGCTTGTATTTTTCTAAATTTTTCATTACAATTCTGCTCGGAGTCTCTGTGTCTTTGTGGCTTGGTGACTTAAGTTGAGCTGCGAGATCGACGACTCTACTCTTGTAGTGGCACTTTTTCTTGAGTAATAGATCTAGATTCCCCTCTCGAGTTTGCTGACGACTATCCGTGGTTCGACAACTCAAGTTGAGCCGCAAGATCGACTACTCTACACTTCGAGTACTCTTTTTTTTTTTCGAATATCCGATCTGGATTCCCCTCTCAAGTCTTCCAACGACTAACAAGACTTTGAGGTCCAGACCAAGTTGCAAGATCATTGGTGCTGCCACTGTCATTATGTTGCCCTAAAACATTTCCTGATCAAAAAGGACTTTAAGTAGGACGAAATGTTGGCTTAGGCTTATGGTAGTGGAAGGTTACAAAAAGGT
Organism: Akebia trifoliata; assembly: GCF_017979445.1. Lineage (NCBI taxonomy): Eukaryota > Viridiplantae > Streptophyta > Magnoliopsida > Ranunculales > Lardizabalaceae > Akebia > Akebia trifoliata. The sequence continues at coordinate 1,542 of NW_028237077.1, read as the reverse complement.
TAAGGTCTGGATCTTAGTTTATCTAAAAGTGGAATAAACATGGGGTTCGTCTATTTTTGTTTCGGAAAAGTGATCTATGTCTCCTCCCAGCGTCTCTCGAACTTGTTTAGGCTGGAGATTTGGGTCGAGCCAAGATCAAGTGTTCGAGTTTTTGACTTTCTTGATTTTTTTTGTATTTTTAGCCGTTCACAGTTTATCCTCATGCGGGCCAGGAGTACTTTTGATGCTTTTGACTTTTCTATTTCTTTCTGATCTTTTTTTTTTTTTTTTTTTTGTAGTTGTTAACTTACCCCAGTCTTAGGTTAAGAAATGAACGTGATGGCTCAAAAGGGTTGACTAGGGTGTGATGGTTTGTTTGGGATAACAAAAATGGCCTTTCGTCATCTCAGGGTCAGGTCTTAGGCGTAATATTTCTTAACAGTGTCAGCATTGATCGGTTGCGGGAAGACTTGTCCGTCCATTTCTGTGAGAATCAGAGCTCCTCCCGTCATTACCTTCTGTACGATGAATGGTCCCTCATAGTTTGGTATGAACTTTCCTCTGGCGTCTTCTTGAATTGGTAGAATCTTCTTTAAGACCAGGTCTCCTGGCAAGAACTCCCTAGGCTTAACTTTCTTGTTATAGGCACGAGCTATTCGTCGTTGATAGATCTGTCCATGACAAATGGCTGCAAGGCGTTTTTCTTCAATCAGATTCAGCTGATCGAACCGAGCTTGAATCCATTCAGTCTCATCTAGCTCTGCTTCTTTTAAGATTCGGAGAGAGGGAATCTCAACTTCTACGGGTAAGACTGCTTCCATTCCGTAAACCAATGAATACGGAGTTGCCCCAGTCGAAGTTCTGAACGAAGTACGGTAGGCGTGTAGTGCAAATGGCAACATGTCGTGCCAATCTTTGTATGTAACTGCCATCTTCTCGATTATTTTCTTGATGTTCTTGTTGGCTGCTTCGACTGCTCCATTCATCTTAGGTCTGTAGGGTACAGAGTTGTGATGAGTGATCTGGAAGTCTTCGCACATTTTGATCATATCTTTGTTCTTGAAGTTCTTAGCATTATCAGTTACCAATCCGCTCGGAAGTCCATACCGACAAATGATGTTGTTCTTGACAAACTTCATGACGTTGCTCTTGGTAACATTGGCGTATGAGGCAGCTTCTACCCATTTTGTGAAGTAATCGATAGCAACAAGGATGAAACGATGCCCATTTGCAGCTTTTGGCGAGATCTGCCCAATGACGTCCATGCCCCAGAGTGAGAAGGGCCAAGGCGTAGTCATATTATGTAGTTCTGAAGGTGGGGCATTGATCTTGTTGGCATATATTTGGCATAGATGGCATTTGCGGACATGCTGATAGCAGTCACTTTCCATTGTCGACCAATAATATCCCATCCTCATGATCTTCTTAGCAAGCATATGACCATTCATGTGAGGTCCGCAGACTCCTCCATGTACAGTCTCAATTAGTCGTTTCGCTTCTGTTTCTGCTGCCACACACCTAAGTAAGATCTCATGGTGCGACTTCTTGTACAGAATACCGTTG
>NW_028237076.1:0-42981 GCF_017979445.1 Akebia trifoliata | reverse complement strand
AGAACTTCCCAAAAAAAAAATTGTTCATTACTCTTTCACTCCGAGTAGGTAGAGTAAAACTTCACAAAAAATTAGTTCATTACTTTTTCACCCTAGGCAGGTATAGTAGGACTCTCAAAAAATTAGTTCATTACTCTTTCACTTTGAGTAGGTAGAGTAGAACTTCCCAAAAAATTAGTTCATTACTCTTTCACCCTGGGCAGGTAGAGTAGGACTCCCAAAAAGTTTAGTTCATTACTCTTTCACTCCGAGTAGGTAGAGTAGAACTTCCTAAAAAAAAAAATTAGTTCATTACTTTTTCACCCCTAACAGGTAGAGTAAAACTTCCCAAAAAAAAAATTTGTTCATTACTCTTTCCCTCCGAGTAGGTAGAGTAGAACTTCACAAAAAATTAGTTCATTACTTTTTCACCCTAGGCAGGTAGAGTAGGACTCTCAAAAAATTAGTTCATTACTCTTTCACTTTGAGTAGGTAGAGTAGAACTTCCCAAAAAATTAGGTCATTACTCTTTCACCCTGGGCAGGTAGAGTAGGACTCCAAAAAGGCTTAGTTCATTACTCTTTCACTCCGAGTAGGTAGAGTAGAACTTCCTAAAAAAAATAAAATTAGTTCATTACTCTTTCACCACGAGCAGGTAGAGTATAACTTCCCAAAAAGCTTAGTTCATTACTCTTTCACTACGAGTAGGTAGAGTAGAACTTTCCAAAAAAATTAGTTCATTACTCTTTCACCCTGGGCAGGTAGAGTAGGATCCCCAAAAAACTTAGTTCATTACTCTTTCACTCCGAGTAGGTAGAGTAGAACTTCCCAAAAAAAAAATTAGTTCATTACTCTTTCATCCTAGGTTGGTAGAGTAGAACTTCCTAAAAAATTAGTTCATTACTCTTTCACCCTGAGAAGGTAGAGTAGGACTCCCAAAAAGCTTAGTTTATTACTCTTTCACTCCGAGTAGGTAGAGTAGAACTTCACAATAAAAAAATTAGTTCATTACTCTTTCACGCTGAGCAGGTAGAGTAGGATTCCCAAAAGGCTTAGTTTATTACCCTTTCACTCCGAGTAGGTAGAGTAGAACTTCCTAAAAAAATTAGTTCATTTATCTTTCACCCTAGACAGGTAGAGTAGAACTTCCCAAGAAAACTAGTAGTAGAACTTCCCAATAAGCTAAGTTCATTACTCTTTCACGCAGGGTAGGTAGAGTATGACATTCAACTTTTGCTCGAATTTTTTTCAGATCCTATTTTTCTTTGTTCAAACTCAAATTTTTTCTCAAGTTTTGCCCAGATTTCATGTTTTGCTTAGTTTTTCATGAATGCATAAAATAGAAGCGCACTTTTCCAGAATTAACATCACACCAATGCACACACGTGCACTTTTGCATAAGTCAGGGAGAAATTTCTAAAATTCAAGGATCTGACACCGTCAGTAAGAGTTCGCGCTCAAGGACTTGACATTTTTTAGTTCGGGTAGAGTTTTACCCTCAAGGATCCGAACTCCCCAACGAATTGCTAAATTCGACTGCAAAATGAACTGTCATTAGCTTTGGCATTCAGATATCGCATTATCTACCAAAATAGATTTGCTATCTAGTTTGCTTCAACCCTCTGCCAAAGAGGGGCATCTGTAGACACCCCATTTTTGCACTCGTTTGATTTATCAACTCGTCAACCCGATCGCAACGATTCCTAATGATGGATGTTTATTCCAATACTTTATTTTATTACCAAATATGTTTCAAAAATCCGGATGAGGTATCTCAAACTGGCAAAACTGTATAAACCGCGCTACGATAGAAAAATATAACCCCAAAAGCTTAGAAATCATCATTTTTCAGACAAAAAGATGCTTCATGATAAAAATCACTAAAAAATGATCAAATTACCAAAATGCCCCTGACATCAAAACAACCCTAGAGCCTATATTACGCTTAGAAAAATTCATTCAGACACATAAAATAACAAATTGAAATCAAATATATCATTTCGCCAATTTTCACAGAATGCAACAAAATTACGAAAATGCCCCTTATAAAGTTCATGATCATTTCGTACAAAAAATTCTTAAATGAAAAAAATTAATATTTCCATTGAATTCCTTATGAAAAATCGATTCTAAAACACGTAGAACATCAAAAAACGACTTGAAACACAAAAAGTCCTCTCCGAGGGCAAAACGGTAATTTTACAAATTTTATAATTAAAAATTACGAAATTAATAAATAAAATATTAAATAATTAAAGTGAAACATTAATAAAATTAATTTAAAATTTTGAACAAAAAAAATCGATCAATCAGGCTCTCAGGCAAAATTGTTGATGGTTGCTAAGATATTTATTCAAAGACCCCTCCATTTGGGGGCCAAAGAATTAAAGATATAATAGAGGGGGGTTTTACAAAAAATTAAAGTCAATCAAGTAAGACTAAAGTCAAGATATTAAAGTCAATCAAGTAAGACCAAAGTCAAAATTAAAGTCAATCAAGTAAGACTAAAGTCAAGATATTAAAAGTCAACCAAGTAAGACTAAAGTGAAAATCTTAAAGTCAATCAAATAAGATCAAAAGTCAAAACCCTAATAGAGTTCTAATTAAATAATAATTCTATTTAACAATCCTAATTAAATAATAACTTTATTTAATAGAATTCTAACTAAAATATAACTCTACTTAAAACAATTCTAATTAAAATATAACTTTAACTAAAAGAATTATAATTAAATACTAATTCTATCTAAACAAACACTTAAAAAATCTATAAATAGGAGCCTCCACACCTTATTTTCGGATAAAATAATAAACCCCAAGAGAAGTAGGTCAAAAAGCTTTTCTAGCCTCCCATAAATCCTAATTTTGAAGTCCCCAACTCCTTACCTAACACCCATACTTCGATTTTAGCTTGAAAAACACCTAGAAGCCTTTCAAAAACACCTAGAAATCTGTAAAAAAATTCGAAGAATCTAGATCTAAGAAAGAGATACCTTACCTTGGAGATCAGAAATCAGATCCGGAGACAGAACGAAGCGATGAGTACTGTACAAGGAGCAATTTTATCATATCTGAGGGAATAAAATCGTTGCGTTCGACGGTAAAATTTTTTTATTTTTTTTATCTAGGCCTTTTTGTTAGCAATGTAGTTTTATTTGGGATAAGTAGAGACCGGCATTGGTCGGGTGGGGTTGGTGCCTAACACCTTCCAACCTCGTAACGTGATACCCGGACCCATATTTTTTTTATAGTAGATTAGTTGATTTATTCGTTTCGAGTGTATATTCGATTCCTAGACCGTAATAACTAGGTGGTGACTCCAAACCACAAAGGTCAAAAGCGGATCCGCGCACCCCGTGGATCTAGGGCGCTTTTACAATATTAAATTTTAAGAATTTAAATCTTGCTTAAGTGATTTGGCGGTTCATTTGGATGAGTTGATCATTGACCTGTATAATGAACACACATGATAAGTTTTTTGATATTTACAATTATTTTGTGCAATCAAGTCTAATTAATATGGTATAATATGAAATGTGATAAATTGAGGCTTAATATACTTATTTATCTAATCTAAAGAAATAAGGACGAAAATTGAGATAAATGACTAGGAAAAATGCGGATAAATCAGTGTTTTGAGACACTTATCACTAATTAATATATGAAGGTGGCTTTTGAAACTAGGTTGTTTTATCAACACTTACAGACTTTGAGCCAACTTAATCACTTCGGGAAGCCAATTGATGATCAACAGTATTATATTCATTTTAATTTGTATAGTAACTAACAAATAGAGAGTATCGAACACCAGTGAGTACGTTAGTTATAAACCGATGCTATAGGCTTTTTTGTTTTGTGTGCAAATAATTGGATCAGCCTAGGCGCCTATTTATTAAATATTTGATTTGACTCATATTGCGTCTTGGTTCAACCCAAACCAAGACCCAACATCTTGATTTGGTAACTTCACTAATTCCTAGGATTGTGATTTTTTCGGTACCTTTATATACCAATCATCATTAAAAAAACTCAAGTATGCGAGAGTTGAGAATATGGTATTTTTGATACTCTAAAACTTTTGTTAAAGTGAAAAGGTATTAAGAAAGAAAAAGTTTACTAATTGGATTGACAAGATGCAGCTCAAAACTAAGTGGGGATTTAGAAAGAAATTCCCTCCCATAGGATGTATTAATTAAGTAAATTTTCTTATAAATTTTTTCTAATTCCAAAATTAATTTCCCCGACTGTTCTCACAATCTTAAAGTGGAAATGTAGGACTATCAATGTATAGAATTGGATCGGATTTGGGGCTCTTTATTGTCAATCCGATAAGGATTTGGACTTAGAATGGATCTGACAATTAATTAAACAACAGATCAGACTCTTATTGGATTGGGTCTTCATTGGATCGGACTAATAGGATTCTAATGTGATGCAATAATACAATTGGATAGGTCCAAACCCAAGTTTGTTATAAAATAATAAATTTCACATATTCAATGTAATATAATATCTAGAAATGCTGAACTGATTTCGATAAGGACCATTCTGTCTCATAAAATCATTCAGACAAATGTAATGAGCTCCCTCTACCTCATATTCTAATTCAAACAAATGTGTTCTTTGTTCTGTCTCACTTATTCTCTCTCTCATAAATTCATCAACTCTTTCTTTGCAAGAATATAAGATCTCTTGAGTTGAGAGGAGGAAGATGAGAAGAAGAGAAGAATTAAGAAGTCCTGTCATGTTTTTCCACGGCTTTCTTGAACTTCTCTTCACCTAGGTTTTAAATACCCTTCTTTGAAGTTCAAGAAAGCCGTGGCAAGACATGGCTGAGTTAGGGCTACGTTGATCATCTGATTTACCTCTACGGTGGTACATCTGATGGACCGGAAGCTATTTTGATGAAGATCTGTCTGCATGCATCATGGTAATTCTTAATTTCTTTTTCTAAACAAATATTTATTTTTCTTTAAAGTTGACCGAATTCACAAGCATCTCGTGTCCTAGGCCTAATTATCTTTTTAGAGTTTGAGTACTTCAGAGGGAATTCCTTGAAATTTTTAAAGGTTTTATCTTGACACATGTGAGAAAACCAACAATTGCTAACTTTCATGAAGGAGATGAAGGCATAATTATATTTTTTATTTTTAATTTTCACAAGAAAAGAATGGAAATTGTTGAATGAATTACATTTTTCAAAATTTATAGGGCATCACTTTGGTATCATGCATAAAGGGGAGTATGACATTATAATGTCCATCTTAATTTTTACTTTATGTTTATTTTCTTTCAACCACTGAGGCATCTGACCACTTAGAATCCTTGATTAATCCCCTTCGATGACACTCATTAGGTAATTTTTGAGATAAATCTCCAAGGGTGGCCCCCTATGGGACAACTCCAATTCAAGAACTTCACTTCTTGAGATATGATCTTGACCATCTCACAGATCCTTGGATATTTTATTTTCTATTTTAGATATAAGACGAAGAAAATCCATGATGGAACCAATGAAAAATTGTTTGAGAGGACAATTATCTTTATTTTATATTTCAATTTTTTATTTTGTGATTTGGGTGGATGTGTTCAGAAGAAAGGTTATTTATTTATTACTTTTCTAACTGTTCCTTCAAATTGATGAAATCTGTGTTATGCGCAGAGAAGATCCTGTACTTTTTATTTAATGGGTAATATACCAAATAATTACCCGTATTTTTTTATTACCAAAATATTACTTAATTATGTGTGTCACCAAAATGTTGATGTATTTTCCTAAAATGACCAAATTGCCTTCATAAGGTAGATGTCATATTTGACATAGGAGAGAGAAAGGAGAAGTTAGATTTGACATAGGAGAGAGAAGAGGGAAGACAAAAGCTGCTTCTACAAGCTTTGTCTTCTCTTTCCTTCCATTTTCTTCTTCTTCTTCCTTCTCCCTTTTCGTCCATGTGACCAATCGGAACCTAAAATCTTCTTACATTTTCTCCATTTCTTTATATGTCTGAGGTTCATTGGAGGTTGAATGCATCATCTTCTTCTCCTTCCTTTTTTCATTCTTCTTTACTTTATTTTTATTATTGTACAAGGAGGCATTGACGAGTTGCTATGTAAGGCATTAACGAGTTACTCCATTTTATTGTTGTACAAGGAGGCATTAACGAGTTGACTTACTTTAACTACTAAAGAAGTGAATATGATTTTCATATTATTCTTCTCATACTTGCAATATTTGATTTCCATCCACGTTTTGAATACAAGATAATCAATGCCAACTTCATTTAAAACTGTAGACATCCCATTTTTCCATCTACTTAATTCGACAATTCCTCAACCAATAGTTGTGGATTCCTAATGATGAGCGCAAAGAACTCAACAACTTAAGAGTGCTATTCTAATTTTTTTCGTTTCTAGTCCTTTTATCTCTTTCACTCGTTATGACTCGACATAGAAAATTATGCATGTTTAGGATTGCTACACCTTACACTTGATTTCACAAGTATGTATGCTTAGATTCGCCACATGTTTCAATAATCAAGAGACCTCGCAATGCAAGGAAATGTGACCTCAAGACTTATAAATAATCACGTTGGGACTAAAAGAAACCTCATGCCAAATTTCATAAAATTAAGCATTTGAATCTTAAGAACCTAAATTAGCCAATCAAGCATTTGAATATTAAAATTTAACCTTAATCGTCCTATCAAATTGAAAATTTAAATTAAACTCAACCTATCAATAGAGGACTACTGAATCACGAATAACATAAGATCCTACATCATTTTACAAGAATGATAAGGAGAGGAATTTAAATAATAATAAAAGAAGGAAAAAAATTTCAAAATTAGAAATAAATCTAAACGTCTTTACAAGAAACGTAGAGGAAAAAATGTTACAAAGAGGATATTAAGAAATCATTATAAATAAATCCAGTGTTTAAGAAATTTTTGAGAAAAAAGGAAACAAAAAAATTGGAAAGTAGAGAAAAAAAGGAAACAAAAAATGTTATAAAGGAATGTTTTCCTTCTGTCCACCTGCTCCCTCACTTCCGATCCTCCACAACTCCACATTCTCTTTCTCTCTTCTCCATCTCTACAACAATTTTTTTCTTTTTTTTCACTCCCTTGAGATCTCTTAACATGGCTGGAGAGGATACGAAAGAGAAGGTTCAAAGAAGGAAAAGACACGAACAAGAACACGCCCCCAGCAGTAGCCAACATTCTCCCTCTTCTTTTTCTCCACCACACCCCAACAATAGCCAACATTCTCCCTCTTCTTCTTCCCTACCTCACCCCCAACATGAGCCATCATTCTCATCTCTTCTTCTTCTTCACCACGTCCTAGCAGCAGTCTCATTATTTCTTCTTCTTCTTCTCCACCATGCCCCAACATCAGCCTCATTACTTTTTCTTCTTCTCCATAACACTCACTTACAAAAGTTGTCACACTTTCATCTCCAACGCTCTTTCGCAACGACAACTTTTTAATGTCTCTCATGGTTGGCTTGAGTTGCGCCTGAAGGAACACATAGCAACCATTATTCATAGAGGTCATAACCCTTGCTCGCGCACTAAGATTCAAAGAGATGTTAAAATGTTTACCGGACCTTCAAAAAATCTAATTTTTTATTTTAAAAAAAATCAAATTTAAATCCCCCATTTATTCCCAAAAAATTAGTTCATTACCCTTTTACCCTAGGCAGGTAGAGTAGGACTCCCAAAAAATTAGTTCATTACTCTTTCACTCCGAGTAGGTAGAGTAGAACTTCCCAAAAAATTAGTTCATTACTCTTTCACCCTGGGCAGGTAGAGTAGGACTCCCAAAAAGCTTAGTTCATTACTATTTCACTCCGAGTAGGTAGAGTAGAACTTCCTAAAAAAAAATTAGTTCATTGCCCTTTCACTCCGAGTAGGTAGAGTAGAAGTTCCCAAAAAAAAATTAGTTCATTACTCTTTCACTTCGAGTAGGTAGAGTAGAACTTCACAAAAAATTAGTTCATTACTTTTTCACCCTAAGCAAGTAGAGTAGGACTCTCAAAAAATTAGTTCATTACTCTTTCATTCCGAGTAGGTAGAGTAGAACTTCCAAAAAAATTAATTCATTACTCTTTCACCCTGGACAGGTAGAGTAGGACTTCCAATAAGCTTAGTTCATTACTCTTTCACTCCAAGTAAGTAGATTAGAACTTCCTAAAAAACTCAAAATTAGTTCATTACTCTTTCACCTCGAGTAGGTAGAGTAGAACTTCCCAAAAAGCTTAGTACATTACTTTTTCACTCTAAGTAGGTGGAGTAGAACTTTCCAAAAAAATTAGTTCATTACTCTTTCACCCTGGGCAGGTAGAGTAGGACTCCCAAAAAGCTTAGTTCATTACTCTTTCACTCCGAGTAGGTAGAGTAGAACTTCCCAAAAAAAAAATTAATTCATTACTCTTTCACCCTAAGCAGGTAGAGTAGAACTTTCCGAAAAATTAGTTCATTACTCTTTCACCCTGAGTAGGTAGAGTAGGACTCCCAAAAAGCTTAGTTCATTACTCTTTCACTCCGAGTAAGTAGACTAGAACTTCCCAAAAAAAAATTAATTCATTACGCTTTCACCCTGAGCAGGTGGAGTAGGACTCCCAAAAGGCTTAGTTCATTACTCTTTCACTCCGAGTATGTAGAGTAGAACATCCCAAAAAAATTAGTTCATTACTCTTTCACCCTGGACAGGTAGAGTAGAACTTCCCAAAAAATTTGTAGTAGAACTTCCCAAAATGCTAAGTTCATTACTCTTTCACCCAAGGTAAGTAGAGTATGACATTCAACTTTTGCTCGAATTTTTCTCAGATCCTATTTTTCTTTGCTCAAACTCAAATTTTTTCTCAAGTTTTGCCCAGATTTCATGTCTTGCTCAGTTTTTTCATGAATGCACAAAATATAAGCGCACTTTTCCAAAATTAACATCACACAAATGCACACACGTTCACTTTTGCATTAGTCAGGGAAAATTTTCTAAAATTCAAGGATCTCACACCGTCAGTAAGAGTTCGCGTTCAAGGACCTGATATTTTTTAGTTCGGGGAGAGTTTTACCCTCAAAGATTCGAACACCCCGACGAATTACTAAATCAGGCTGGCTTTGGCATTCAGATATCGTATTATCTACCAAAATAGATTTGCTATCTAGTTTGCTTCAACCCACTGCCAAAGAGGGGCATCTGTAGATACCCCATTTTTGCACTCGCTTGATTAATCGACTCGTCAACCCGATCGCAACGGTTCCCAATGATGGATGTTTATTCCAATGCTTTATTTTATTATCAGATATATTTCAGAAATCCAGATGAGCTATCTTGAACTGATAAAACCTTAGAAACCACGCTACGCTAGGAAAGTACGACCCCAAAAACATAAAAATCATCATCTTGTAGACCAAAAAGAAGTTTTACAATAAAATCACTAAAAAATGATCAAATTATCAAAATACCTAACATCAAAACAACCCTAGAGCCTACGTTACGTTTAGAAAAACTCATTCAAAGACATAAAACTACAAATCGAAACCAAATAAATCATTTCACCAATTTTCACAAATTTGATAAAATTACGAAAATGCCCCTTATAAAGTTCACTACCATTCTATAGAAAGTTTTTTATAAATGACATAAACCAATATTTTCATTGAATGCCTTATGAAAAATCGATTATAAAACATCCTAGAACATCAAAAAATGACTTGAAATACAAAAAGTCCACTCCGAGGGCAAAACAGTAATTTTACAATATTTATAATTAAAATTTTTAAAATTAATAAATAAAATATTGAATAATTAAAGTGAACATTAATGAAATTAATTTATAAATTTTAACCAAAAAAATCGATCAATTAGGCTCTCAAGCAAAATTGTGATGGTTGCCAAGATATTTATTCAAGGACCCCTCCATTTGGGGTCCAAAGAATTAAAGATATAATAGAGGGGTGTTCTCCAAAAAATTAAATTTAATCAAGTAAGACTAAAATGAAGTTCTTAAACTCAATCAAGTAAGACTTAAGTCAAAATTAAAGGCAATCAAATAAAACTAAAGTCAAGATATTAAAGTCAATCAAGTAAGAATAAAGTCAAAATCTTAAAGTCAATTAAATAAGATCAAAAGTCAAAACCCTAATAGAGTTCTAATTAAATAACAATTCTATTTAACAATCCTAATTAAATAATAACTCTATTTAATAGAATTCTAATTAAAATATAAGTCTACTTAAAATAATTCTAATTAAAATATAACTCTAACTAAGAGAATTATAATTAAACACCAATTCTATCTAAACAAACACTTAAAAAATTTATAAATAGGGGTCCCCACACCCTATTTTCGTATCAAATAATAAATCCTAAGAGAAGTAGGTCAAAAAACTTTTCTAGCCTCCCATAAACCCTAATTTTGAAGTCCCAACTCCTTGCCTAACACCCATACTTGGATTTCAGCTTGAAAAACACCTAGAAATCCTTCAAAAATACCCCGAAATGCATAAACAAATCTGAAGAATCCAGATCTAAGGAAGAGATACCTCGCCTTGGAGATTAGAAGTCAGATCCGGAGACATAACGAAGCGAGGAATACTGTACAAGGAGTTACTCTATCTGATTTGAGGGAACGAGAATGTTGTCTTCGGAAAGGTATAAATTTCTTAATTTTTTATTATTATTACTTAGGTCTTTTAGCAATGTAATTTATTTGGAAATTAGTAGAGACCGGCGTTTGTCGGGCGGGATTGGTGCCAAACACCTTCCAACCCCGTAATGTGATCCCCGGACCCGTATTTTTCTTTCGTAGATTAGTTTATTTACCTTTTAGAGTCAAAGTTCGATTCCTAGACCGTAATAACTAGGTGGCGACTTCCAAACCTCAAAGGTCAAAAGCGGATCCACGCATCCCGCGGATCGAGGGCGCTTTCAGTGGCAACTCCACTGGGGACTGTTAAGGATCAGATTTGAAAAACCCCAAGTATGGGAGCATTGTCAGGATGACCCTGTTTTTTTTATTTAGTTCGATTTATTTTATTTATTTTTTTGTTTATTTATTTATTTATTTTTATGGCTTGATTGTGGATGATTTTGGGTATTGTATTTTTATCCAATTAAGGGTTACTTTTTAATGACCCCTAAATAATGAAAGATTCAAATTGATATATGAAAATGATGGAATGATGAAGGTTGGGACAGCAATGTTAAAAATATTTTTACAGAATATTATAGTGAGAATTAAGTCTGGGCACCTATTAATAAAACGTAGATCCCATCGAGTAGATTAATTTAGAACCTGAATTCACTCAATTTCGTTATCAAGAGCCTTAGATATCATCAATGCAAGTTCAATATGTAAATCTGAAATTATTGCTGAATAAAGATTGGTACAGTAATGTTAAAACATTTTTACAGAACATTCTAATAAGAATTAAGTCTAGGAACCTTTAATAAAATGTAGATCTCATCGAGTAGATTAATTTAGAACCTGAATTCACTCAATTTCGTTATTGGGAAACTTGGATATTATCGATACAAGTTCAATATGTAAATCTTGAATTGTTGCTGAATGAAGGTTGGGACAGCAATGTTAAAACGTTTTTACAGAACATTTTAGTCAAAATTAGGTCTGGGTACCTATTAATTAAATGTAGATCCCATCGACTAGATTAATTTAGAATCTGAATTCACTTGATTTCATTATCGGGAGCCTTAAATATCATCGATGCAAGTTCAGATTGTATTTTTCTAATTCACAGAAAACCCGAATTTATCTAGTGTTAACATAGTTAATGTTCCTGAGAGCGAGCTCATTTGGTACTGAGATCTTTCTCTTTGATTTTCTTTTGGGATGTGTTTCTAATTTTTTTGTATAATTAAAAAAAAAAAAAGGGTTCATCACTCCTCATCTCAACAATTATCATTCTATTATCAATGTAACATCTATTGGAATCTCAATTTATTTTGGATCACCCAAAAGTAATCATTGATTGGACCTTAAAAATTATAAAAATTATGCCTATTGCAATGTTTGGGTTTGATCAATTATTCTATGCCATGATAATTAATTGATTTGTCATTGATCTTGATCAGATATATAGTTGATGTGCTTATTGGTGATCTTAATGATGTTATTGGATTTGTATTTATTTTGGCTAGTATTCATATGGTATCAATGTGTGATGGTATGATCAGGATCATGGGCCCATTTGTTTGAAAAGGCCCCGGGCACACCCCACCCTGTTTTGCACACACCACATGCACGTTTACTGTTTTGCATGCTTGCATGTCCCATATAGCTAACGTGGCACTAGTGCGTGGCCCGGTCTCTTCGGAGATGCGACGTCATTAATGAAAATCACAACTCCAGTCACGTACCTTAGGGTATATCAAACTGGGGCATCAGTACCATCTAATCAGGTGATTCTGAAAGGTATATCAATGCACCTAGGCTGAAGCAACCTGAGCGTTTGACCTATTATAAGCCACACATTCATATGTCCCTTTGCCAACGTAGTACTAATACGTGGTCGGTCCCCTCGTGGGATACTAAACCATTTATGAAAGCTACAACTCTAAACTCATGCCCGTAGAGATATCAAAGATAATTCAAGTACATCAATTTCACTTCTTGGTCAAAACCAGTGCCTAAGCGAGATCCTACCCTGCTGTACCCTACTGTACGAGGGGGATAGACTACGTCTATTCTAGATGAGAGGTATTTAAGTGGGCCCTTGCTTAGCATCCTGCGCCACCTCTCAACTGGGGATCAAACTTGTTGTTTTTAACTTCAGAGAAGTGAGTTGGAATTTTGGATTATGACCTATACAGTATATCAAACCAAGTCACCACATACCATCTGATTGAGTACGTTCGAGAGGTATATAGGTGTGCTTGGGCAAGGGTGGCCAAATAAAAATATATTGCACGTAGCAAGCTTAGAGTCTAGAAAATTCCCCTATAGGTCATGACTCGAACTTATCATGGGTGTTCCCAGGTTGTTATTTGAATGAAATCTTGTGATTGATGAATGTATGTGAATGATGTATGAGATCAGAATGTATGATTGTCCTCAAGAATAAAAAAAAAAATTTGAAAATTAAAATGGGTGCACCGACCCAATAAAGAATCCATTTCTTGCAATAATTCATAATGACCCAGTCCATCTCGATCCAACAATCATAATGGGCCAAGCCATTTGAATCAAAATAAAATTCAAACTTTTTTCTAATTTGGATTTTTAACCTATTTTAAAAAAAGAAAAATATTTTCCAGAAAAGAAATACTTTCCAAAAGTAAAATATTTTCTAGAAGAATAAAAATTTTCAAAAGGAAATGCTTTCCCAAAAAAAATTTCTAAATGAAAATGTTTTCCAAAAAAAAAAAAATAAAGAAAAATATTTTAAAAAAAATGATTTACAAAAGATCTATTTTTACATGAAAAATGATTGAAATATGTTTGTTGGATGTTGTTATTCAATGAAAACATTATTTGTCAATATTTTTCAAGAGTGCAATAAAATTATTTTTCTTCTAAATAATCATTACATTAATGAATTGTTTAATAGATTGGTGCACAGATTTTAAATAAAATCTCAAGGTTTATTTAAAATGTTATTAAGGGGGGTAACATTGAAGTTGATTAAATCCACATTCGATTAGGTTTCATGGTTATCATTACACCTAAGCTCAATCGTCCACCGCCTAGTTAGGGTTGGAAGTCTAGTCAGTTAGAATAAACATACCGAGTCAATAGTTAGAATGACTTTAAAATTTCTCAACATTGCACAGTTGTTCCCTGAAGATCATAGTTCTTCAGTCTTGCCAGTTATAAGCAATGTCTCGAGTCCTTAGTCCATAATAAAGCCCGTTGTGGGTAGTTATCTTGAGTTTTAATGAGTTTGCTCGAGTCCAATTTTTCAATGTCATGTTTTCTTTAGATCGAGTCTACTCTTTTTCTATTGAGTCAAGTTAATTTGTCAAGTCTATATAGGTGTTTATCGCCCCATTTGAATTTAATTGAATAAAGGAAATTTTTGAATACCTTGAGCGCATTAACGAATTAACTAATAAACATGCTTCAAGGAGAAATTCCTTTAATATACCCCTCTTAAATGAGTAGATAAATGTCTTGCTCGAGGAAACAAAGGTCATTGATCTTGGAACAAAAATAATTCCCAAGAAATTCAGATTGGAACTAACTTATCCCCAAGGAACACAAAGAGATGATGAATTAATTTAGAAAATTCAAAAGACTTGTTTACGTGGTCCTATGAGGATATGTTGGTTTGGGTGTTGCTCAACACGAAATATATACTCATCCTATGAGGACACTACATGTACAAATCAGAATGGACTCACATAATCAGAGGAGAGGTTACAAAATATATTTACGTTGGACTTCTCAACATGATAGAACTCCCAGAATAAATTACTATTCTCATACCAATGGAGTAATTAAAGCAGCTAGCAAAGATCTTGAAACTATCGTCATAAAAGAGGTGTCGGTCACACTGAGATTGTTCTAAGAAATTATCTTTCACACCCTTAGTATGTCAAACTTCGACTCGATCTTCTACGGAAGCTGTAGTGCTCTGTTATGTGATATGAAAGGAAAGTCAGTTGTCAGAAACATATTGAATCTGTAAGTGGTATGAAAAACTAAACCTAATCAAATAAAAATTACTTAGAGATCTATACCATATGCAGGCTTATTAGAGAAGAGTTGCTCACGCGCTAGACAAGAAGATCAAAATTCGCCACTTATAAGTCAAGGATTTAACCATCATACTTTCAAGAAAATTGAACACCCCTCCTCAACTACAGGAGAAGGTCTGAACCCAGTTGGAAAGATTTATTTATTAAGAAAATATTATTTAGAAAAGCCATCAGGCTTCAAGATTATGATGGAATTGAACTACTGGAACCAACCAACCTTGACCAGATCAAGCAGTACTATGTTTAAGGAGGCCATCTTTGGCCGAATCAATTTTCTATTACCCACTTCAATATCTCATTTCTCAACCCTTTGCAGCCTTTTTTTTTTGAAATACATTTTTTTCTTTCTCAGCCTGATCACCTAACCCAATGGAGGGAAAATTCAAACTCCGTTTTAGTCTGATCCCAAAATTCTGAGGTACATAGGCAACCTGAGAAGTTACTTCAGGCCCGACCACATCAAAATAAAAAAAATATAATAGATTCCCCGACAAAGAAAAAGAAATATCATCTAAAAAGAAAAAATTCAAAAGAAAAAGAAATATCATCCAAAATGGGGAAGAAAATTCAAGGAAAAAATAAAACAATATAAAAGGAAATGCCACACAAGGGGCATTTGGGTTCTAAGCCTCAAAATTCCTTTATTTTTATGCCCAGTCCTATGCCTACCCATAGAAGTCCTCCTAAGTATTGTGCGAAAAAGTCAAGGAAGTTAACAAAGCATGATGAGACAGTAACTCTAAAAGTTCAAAAGGGAAGAAGAAGAAAAAAAAGTCTGCTAAGTTGAAAACCCGAAAAAGGACGGCTTAGGCAAAAATTAAGGCAAGCTCGCATGGTTAAAAATCTGAAAGGACGACCTTGGCAACAATCAGGGCAAAGAAAAGAGAAAAAATTGTAAGCTCACTAGATCGAAAATCTAAAAAGGCGATTTTGGCAAAAGCTAGAGCATTCTTGTTAGATTGAAAACCTGAAAAGGCAATCTAGGCAAAACTTAGAGCAACTAATAAAAGAAAATATCCGTTGAGTTGAGAAGCTGAAAAGGCGATTCGAGCCAAAATCTCAGAAGTCCAAATGATCAAGTTTCAATACCCAGTTTGAACCAAATATAGACTCAGTGGATACAAGTATCTCGTCTATGATTGATCTGAAGAGTTTCATGTCCCTGAGAGAACCGACGGGGAGAAAGAACAAATTCTATGATGAATTTCATAAAGAAATATTTTGTTCTAATTTCTTTGAGCTTGACTCAAAATCTTCAATATAAAACGTAAAAATTAAAACATAAACCTTTATTGCACTTGCGGTAATCAAGGATTTCAAATTTTCATAACAAGGGCACTTCCATTTTCTAAAGAGTACAATTTCCCCTCTTATAATAGGGGCATTTATTTTCAAATTATGTTCAATTATCCCCAGTACAATCTTCTTTGTCAAACTAGGGGCATTTTGGTTCTGAAGCCTGGTCAATTTCAACTTCAAAGGATAAGGTTAACTTTGAATTAAAGGTTACCCTCTTGATAGTAATTTTGAAAACTCCGAAGATTCAAAGAGATGTTAAAATGTTTACCGGACCTTCATAAAATCTAATTTTTTATTTTTTAAAAAATCAAATATAAATACCCTATTTATTCCAAAAAAATTTGTTCATTACTCTTTCACCCTGGGCAGGTAGAGTAGGATTCCCAAAAAATTAGTTCATTACTCTTTCACTCCGAGTAGGTAGAGTAGAACTTCCCAAAAAATTAGTTCATTACTCTTTCACCCTAGGCAGGTAGAGTAGGACTCCCAAAAGGCTTAGTTCATTACTCTTTCACTCCGAGTAGGTAGAGTAGAACTTCCTAAAAAAAATTAGTTCATTACTCTTTCACCCCGAACAGGTAGAGTAGAACTTCCCAAAAAAAAATAGTTCATTACTCTTTCACCCCGAGCAGGTAGAGTAGAATTTCTCAAAAAAAAAAATTAGTTCATTACTCTTTCACTCCGAGTAGGTAGAGTAGAACTTCCTAAAAAAAAATCATTTCATTACTCTTTCACCCCGAGCAGGTAGAGTAGAACTTCCCAAAAAGCTTAGTTCATTACTCTTTCACTCCAAGTAGGTAGAGTAGAACTTTCCAAAAAAATTAGTTCATTACTCTTTCACCCTGGGCAGGTAGAGTCGGACTCCCAAAAAGCTTAGTTCATTACTCTTTCACTCCGTACGTAGAGTAAAACTTCAAAAAAAAAATTAGTTCATTACTCTTTCACCCTAAGCAAGTAGAGTAGAACTTCCCAAAAAATTAGTTCATTTGTCTTTCACCCTGAGTAGGTAGAGTAGGACTCCCAAAAGGCTTAGTTCATTACTCTTTCACTCCGAGTAGGTAGAGTAGAACTTCCAAAACTAAAAAAAAATTAGTTCATTACTCTTTCACCCTGAGCAGGTAGAGTAGGACTCCCAAAAGGCTTTGTTCATTACTCTTTCACTCCGAGTAGGTAGAGTTGAACTTTCCAAAAAATTAGTTCATTACTCTTTCACCCTGGGCAGGTAGAGTAAAACTTCCCAAAAAATTAGTAGTAGAACTTCCCAAAAAGCTAAGTTCATTACTCTTTCACCCAGGATAGGTGGAGTATGACATTCAAGTTTTGCTCGAATTTTTCTCAGATCTTATTTTTCTTTGTTCAAACTCAAATTTTTTCTAAAGTTTTGCCCAGATTTCATGTTTTGGTCAATTTTTTCATGAATGCACAAAATAGAAGCGCACTTTTCCAAAATTAACATCACACCAATGCACACACGTGCACTTTTGCGTTAGTCAGGGAGAATTTTCTAAAATTCAAGGATCTGACATCTTCAGTAAGTGTTCGCGCTCAAGCACCTGACATTTTTTAGTTCGGGGAGAGTTTTACCCTCAAGGATCCGAACACCCCGACGAATTGCTAAATCAGGCTGTAAAATGAACTTTTACTAGCTTTGCCATTCGGATATCGCATTATCTACCAAAATAGATTGATTATCTAATTTGCTTCAACCCTCTGCCAAAGATGGGCATCTGTAGACACCCCATTTTTGCACTCGCCTGATTAATCAACTCGTCAACCCGATCGCAACGGTTCCCAACGATGGATGTTTATTCCAATACTTTATTTTATTACCAGATATGTTTCAGAAATCCGGATGAGGTATCTCGAACTAATAAAACCTTAGAAACCACGCCACGCTAGGAAAATATGACCAAAAAACATAGAAATCATCATCTTGCAAACCAAAAAGAAGTTTTACGATAAAAATTAGTAAAAAATGATCAAATTACCAAAATACCCCTAACATCAAAATAATCTTAGAGCCTACGTTACGTTTAGGAAAACTCATTCAAACACATAAAAAAATGAAATCAAATAAATCATTTTTCAATTTTCACAAAATTTGATAAAATTACGAAAATGCCCCTCATAAAGTTCACGACCATTCCACACAAAAAATTTCATAAATGACATAAACCAATATTTTCATTGAATTCTTACCAAAAATCGATTGTAAAACATCCTAGAACATCAAAAAAAGACTTGGAACACAAAAAGTCCACTCCGAGTGCAAAATGGTAATTTTACAATTTTTATAATTAAAAATTTTAAAATTAATAAATAAAATATTAAATAATTAAAGTGAAACATTAATGAAATTAATTTAAAAATTTTAACCAAAAAAATCGATCAATTAGGCTCTCAGGCAAAATTGTTTATGGTTGCCAAGATATTTATTCAAGGACCCCTCCATTTGGGGGTCCAAAGAATTAAAGATATAATAGAGGGGTGTTCTCCAAAAAATTAAAGTCAATCAAGTAAGACTAAAGTCAAGATCTTAAAGTCAATCAAGTAAGACTAAAGTCAAAATTAAAGTCAATCAACTAAGACTAAAGTTAAGATATTAAAGTCAATCAAGTATGACTAAAGTCAAAATCTTAAAGTCAATCAAATATGATCAAAAGTCAAAATCCTAATAGAGTTCTAATTAAATAATAATTCTATTTAACAATCCTAATTAAATAATAACTCTATTTAATAGAATTCTAATTAAAATATAACTATACCTAAAACAATTCTAACTAAAATATAACTCTACCTAAAACAATTCTAATTAAAATATAACTCTAACGAAAACAATTCTAATTAAACACTAATTCTATCTAATCAAACACTTAAAAAAATCTATAAATAGGGGTCCCCACACCTTATTTTCGTATCAAATAATAAACCTTAAGAGAAGTAGGTCAAAAAGCTTCCCTAGCCTCCCATAAACCCTAATTTTGAAGTCCCAACTCCTTACCTAGCACCTATACTTCGATTTTAGCTTGAAAAACACATAGAAGCCCTACAAAAATACCCCGAAATCCATAAATAAATCCTAAGAATCCAGATCTAAGAAGAGATACCTCGTCTCGAAGATCAGAAGGCAAATCCGGAGACAGAACGAAGCGAGGAATACTGTACAAGTAGTTACTTTATCAGATCTGAGGAAACGAGAACGTTGTCTTCGAAAAGGTATAAATTTCTTAATTTTTTTTATTATTACTTAGGTGTTTTAGCGATGTAGTTTATTTGGGAATTAGTAGAGACTGGCGTTTGCCGGACGGGGTTGGTGCCTAACACCTTCAAACCTCGTAATGTGATCCCTAGACCCGTATTTTTCTTTCGTAGATAGTTTATTTACCTTTTAGAGTCAAAGTTCGGTTCCTAAACTGTAATAACTAGGTGGCGACTCCCAAATCTCAAAGGTTAAAAGTGGATCCGCGCACCCCGCTGATCGAGGGTGCTTTCACTGACTCAAAATCTTCAATATAAAAAGTTAAAATTAAAAGTTAAACCTTTATTGTGCTTGCGGTAATCAAGGATTTCAAACTTTGATAACAAGGACACTTCCTTTTTCTAAAGAGTACAATTTTCCCCCTTATACTAGGGGCATTTATTTTTCGAGTTGTGTTCAATTATCTCCAATGTCATGTTTATTGTCAAACTAGGGGCACTTTATTTTTGAGCAATGTTAATCCTAAAAGATAAGGGGAACCCCAAACTTAAGGTTACCCTCTTGATAACAATTTTTCGAAAAACCCTTGAGGTTCAAATTCAGGTTTTAAATTCATAAAACTTAAAAAAAAAAAAAACCTTGAGGTTCAAACAAAAGCTTTGCTGATCTCATTTTGATTTTTGCCTAGAGAATAACTCATTTACTTATAACAGGAGATGGGGCATTCTTTCATTCCCAGCTCCATTCATTCCTAGATTCGATCATTCTCTTCCAAATTCATTATCTTTTAGATTTATTCATTCGTTCCCCGATTCAATTGTTCTTCTCCAGATTCATTTTCAATCTCATCCAGATTCATTTTAATTATTCTTTTCTAGATTCATTCATGCTTTCCCAAAATTCATTTATTCCTCAGCCAGTTTTGCTCAGGTGTCGCTAAGGGTTAACTTGGATTTTGCTCAGTTGTCACCAAGGGTTAATTTGGATTTTGCTCAGTTGCCGCCAAGAGCTGCCGCCAAGGGTTAACTTGGATTTTGCTCAGTTGCCGCTAAGGGTTAACTTGGATTTTGCTCAGTTGTCGCCAAGGGTTATCTTGGATTTTGCTCAGTTGCTGCCAAGGGTTAACTTTGATTTTGTTGATTTTGCACAGTTGTCGCCAAGGGTTATCTTGGATTTTACTCAGTTGCTGCCGAGGCTTTGCTCGGATTATGCTCAGCCAGATGTCGCCAAGGGTTTGCTCGGATTATGCTTAGTCAAATGCCGCTGAGGGTTTGCTCGGATTATGCTCAACTAGTTGCTGCCAAGAGTTTTCTCGGATTATGCTCAGCAAGTTGCCACCGAGGGCTTTTTCAGATTATGCTTAGTCAGATACCACCGAGGGTTTTCTCAGATTTTGCTCAGATTTTACTTAGATAGTTCATTACTCCCAGAAAAAATAGTTCATTACTCTTTCACCCTGAGTAGGTAAAGTAGAATTCCCAACAAAAGTTTATTACTTTTTCATCCCAATTAGGTAGAGTAGGACTACCAGAAAAAATAGTTCATTACTCTTTCACCCTGAGTAGGTAGAATAGAACTCCCAAAAAATAATTCCATTACTCTTTCACCCCGAGTATGTAGAGTAGAACTCTTAGAAAAAATAGTTCAATACTCTTTCACCCCGAGTAGGTAGAGTAGAACTCCCGAAAAAAAATTCATTACTCTTTCACCCCGAGTAGGTAGAATAGGACTCCTAGAAAAAATAGTTC
This sequence comes from Akebia trifoliata, assembly GCF_017979445.1. Taxonomy (NCBI): domain Eukaryota; kingdom Viridiplantae; phylum Streptophyta; class Magnoliopsida; order Ranunculales; family Lardizabalaceae; genus Akebia; species Akebia trifoliata. The sequence goes on along the minus strand of NW_028237076.1, from coordinate 22,035 downwards.
ATTACTCTTTCACCCCAAGTAGGTAGAGTAGAACTTTCCAAAAAATTAGTTCAATACTCTTTCACCCTGGGCATGTAGAGTAGGATTCCTAGAAAAAATAGTTCATTACTCTTTCACCCTGAGTAGGTAGAGTAGAACTTCCCAAAAAATTAGTTCATTACTCTTTCACCTTGGGCAGGTAGAGTAGGACTCCCAAAAAGCTTAGTTCATTACTCTTTCACTCCGAGTAGGTAGAGTAGAACTTCCCAAAAAAAATTAGTTCATTACTCTTTCACCCTGAGTAGGTAGAGTAGAACTTCCCAAAAAAATTAGTTCATTACTCTTTCACCTTGGACAGGTAGAGTAGGACTCTCAAAAAGCTTAGTTCATTACTCTTTCACTCTGAATAGGTAGAGTAAAACTTTTCAAAAAAATTAGTTCATTATTCTTTCACCTTGGACAGGTAGAGTAGGACTCCCAAAAAGCTTAGTTCCTTACTCTTTCACCCCGAGTAGGTAGAGTAGGGCTCCCTAAAAAATGAAAAAATTGTTCATTACTCTTTCACCCAAGGTAGGTAAAGTAAGACATTCAACTTTTTTATACTCAGATTTTGCTCAGATTATGTTGAATTTATGCTCAGTTATGCTCAGTTTATGCTCAGATTTTACTCAAACCCTCTGAGATTTATCTCAGATTTCAAGTGTAGACACTTGCACATATTAGTCAAAGAGAATTTTCTAAAATTCAAGGATCTGACACCGTCAGTGAAAGTTCGCGCTCAAGGACCTGACAATTTTTTAGTTCGGGGAGAGTTTTACCTTCAAAGATCCGAACACCTCGACGAATTACTAAATCAGGCTACAAAATGAACTGTCACTAGCTTTGTCATTCGAATATCGCACTATATACCAAAATAGATTTGCTATCTAGTTTGTTTCAACCCTCTGTCAAAGAGGGGCATCTATAGACACCCCATTTTTGCATTCACATGATTAATCAACTCGTCAATCCGATTGCAACGGTTCCCAATGATGGATATTCATTCCAATGCTGTATTTTGTTGTTAGATGTGTTTCAGAAATTCGGATGAGGTATCTCAAACTAACAAAATTGTAGAAACCACGCTACGCTAGGAAAATATAACCCCAAAAATATAGAAATCATCATCTTGCAGACAAAAAAAAGTTTTACGATAAAAATCACTGAAAAATGATCAAATTATCAAAATACCCCTAATATCAAAACAACCCTAGAACCCTAAAACCCTTTCGAACACATAAATAACACATTGAAACCAAGTAAACCATTTCGCCAATTTTCACAAAATTTGACAAAATTACGAAAATGCCCCTCATAGGGTTTGCGACCATTTAGCACAAAAATTCATAAGTAACACAAATCAACATTTCCATTGAATTCCTTACAAAAAATCGATTCCAAAACATCGTGGAACATTGAAAAATGACTTAAAACTCGAAAAATCCTCTTCGAGGGCCAAACGGTAATTTTATAATTTTAATAATTAAAAATTCTTAAATTAATAATTAAAATATTAATTAATGTAAAGTGAAATCCTAATTAAAATTAAAGTCAATCAAGTAAGACTTAAGTCAAATTTTAAAATCAAGTCAATCAAGTAAGACTTAAGTCAAACCCTAAGACCAAGTCAATTTCATAGGACTTAAGTCAAAACCTTAATTAAAACCCTAATCTAATCAAGTCAATCTCATAAGACTAAAGTCAAAACTGTAATTTAAAATAATCAAGTCAATCTCATATGACTAAAGTTAAAACCCTAAATTAAAATCCTAAAGACTAAGTCAATCTCATAAGACTAAAGTCCAAACCCTAATTAAAATCTAAAAGAAACCCTAATCAAATCGTAATTCTTCTAAAAAACTTTATAAATAGGAGCATCTACACCTATTTTCGTATCAAAAAAGAAATCATAGAAAAAATAGGTCAAAAAGCTTCCCTAACCTCCCATAAACCCTAATTTTGAAGTCCCAACTCCTTACCTAACATCCATTCCCCAACTTTAGCTCAAAAAATACCTAGAAGCTCTTAAAAAATACCCAGAAATCAAAAAATAAAATCAGAAAATTCATATCTAAGAAGAAAGTACGTCGTTTTGGAGATCCGAAACGAATTTGATGATAGTACGAAGCGAGGAATGTTGTACAAGGAGTTATTCTACCAGATCTGAGGGAACAAAATCATTGTGTTCATGAAGGTAATTTATTTATTTATTTATTTATTTTTATTTAGGTCTTTTTAGCAATGTAGTTATTTGGGAATTAGTAGAGATCGGCGTTTGCCGGGCGGGATTGGTGCCTAACACCTTCCAACCTCGTAATGTGATCTGCGCACCCCACGGATCGAGGGCATTGTCACCCACTGCCAAAGAGGGGCATCTGTAGACATCGTATTTTTGTACTCGCCTAATTAATCAACTCGTCAATCCGATTGCGACGGTTCCCAATGATGGATGGTTATTCTAATGTTCTGTTTGTTATCAGATATGTTTTAGAAATTTGGATGAGGTATCTCAAGCAATAAAAACTGTAGAAACTATGTTACGCTAAGAAAATATGCCCTAAAAATATAGAAATCATCATTTTTCAGATAAAAAGAAGCTTTTCAAAAAAATTACTAAAAAATAACCAAATTACCAAAATACCCCTAACATCAAAACATCCCTAGAGCCTACATTACGCTTAGAAAAACCCTTTCAAACACATAAAATAACAAATCAAAATCAAATAAACCATTTTTTCAATTCTCACAAAATTTGATAAAATTACGAAAATGCCCCTCATAAAGTTCATAACCATTTAGCACAAAAAATGTCATAAATGATACAAACCAATATTCCCATTGAATTTCTTATGAAAAATCGATTTCAAAACATCCTGGAACATTGAAAAACGACTTAAAACGTAAAAACTCATCTCCGAGGGCAAAACGATAATTTTACAATTTTAATAATTAAAAATTTTGAAATTAATAATTAAAACATTAATTAATATAAATTTAAATCCTAATTAAAATTAATTTTTTTTAATTCAAGTCAATCAAGTAAGACTTAAGTCAAAATCCTAAAATCTAGTCAATTAAGTGAAACTTAAGTCAAAACCTTAAATCAAGTCAATCAAGTAAGACTTAAGTCAAAACTCTAAATTCTAGTCAATCAAGTGAGACTTAAGTTAAAACCCTAATCAATCTAATAAGACCAAAGTCAAACCCTAACCCTAATAGAATTCTAATTAAACTCTAAAACTATCTAAAAGAAACATAATCTAACTCTAACTCTATCTAAAAAGCTCTTAAAAAAACCTATAAATAGGAGTCTCTACAACCTATTTTTGTATAAAAAATAAACCCTAAAAAAATAGGTCAAAAAATCTCCCTAGCCTTTCTCAAACCCTAATTTTGAAGTCCTAACTCCTTACCTAACACCAAATCCTAAATTTTGCTCAAAAATACCTAGAAACCCTTCAAAAATATCTAGAAATCCATCAAAAATTAGGAAGCACTTAGATCTAAGGAGAAGATACTTCATCTTGTAGATCCGAAGCGGATCTAGTAACGGAATCGAAGTAAGAAATCACAAGCAAGGAATCTCTCCGCCAGCTCTAAGGGAATTATCGTTGTGATCATTTAGGTATTTTTCATTTTTTTATTAATATTTATTTAGGTTTTTTAGCAATGCAGTTTTATTTGGGAAAAGTAGAGACCAGCGTTTGTCGGGCGGGATTGATGCCTAACACCTTCAGTAGACACCCCATTTTTGCACTCACCTGATTGATCAACTCGTCAACCCGATCGCAATGATTCCCAATGATGGATGTGTATTCCATTGTTTTATTTTGTTAACAATCAGAGCAAAGAAAAAAAAGAGAAGAGCTCGCTAGATCGAAAACCTGAAAAGACGATCTAGGCAAAAATTAGAGCAAGCTCGCTAGATTGAAAACCTGAAAAGGCGATTTAGGCAAAAGTTAGAGCAACAAAGAAAAATAGAAGAAAATCCCAAGCTGAGAGCGGTCCGAGCTGAAACATCAGAAGTCCGAATAATCGAGTTCAATACTTAGCTTAAATCAGGCATAGACTCAGAAGCTAAGAGTATCTTGTCTACGATCGATCTGAAAATATTTACTCCCCGAAGTGAACCAAGGGAGATAAGGGTGAATTCTATGATGAAACTAAAAAGGAAATAATTTTGTACTCTTGAGCCTCACTCAAAAACCTTCAATAAAATTAATCAAAATAAAAGTTGAGTCTTTATTGCGCTTGTGGTAATCAAATATTTCAAACCATCACACAAGAGGCATTTTCTTTCTTTTTTAATGTAACTTTTCCCCCTTATACTAGGGGCATTTTTTTATGATGTGTTCAATTATTTTCAAGGCCATGGTCATTGTCAAACTAGAGGCATTTTGCTTTTGAGCATTGTTAATCCTAAGAGATAATGAGAACCCCAAATTTAAGGTAACCCTCTTGATAACAGTTTTTCAAAAAACTCTTGAGGTTCAAAAGAAATAAAAACTCAGGTTTTAAAAATTTTTGATAAGTCTTTGAGGTTCAAACAAAAGCATTTTAGATCTTACATAAGGAGATATGGCATTCTTTCGTTCTCCAAATTCTTTTTAGATCCGATCATTCTTGTAATCGATCATTTCTCTTCCAGATTCATTATCTTCCAGATTTATTCGTGCTCCGGTTTGTTCTAATCAATTTTCTCCAAAATTCATTCATTCCTCTGCCAGTTTTGCTCAGTTGCCACCAAGGGTTATCTTGGATTTTGCTCAGTTGCCGCCAAGGGTTATCTTGGATTTTGCTCAGTTTCCGCCAAGGGTTATCTTGGATTTTACTCAGTTTTTGCCAAGGGTTATCTTGGATTTTGCTCAGTTTCCGCCAAGGGTTATCTTAGATTTTGCTCAGTTTTCGCCAAGGGTTATCTTGGATTTTGCTCAGTTGCTGCCAAGGGTTATCTTGGATTTTGCTCAGTTTCCGCCTAGGATTATCTTCGATTTTGCTCAGTTGCCGCCAAGGGTTATTTTGGATTTTGCTCAGTTTCCGCCAAGGGTTATCTTGGATTTTGCTCAGTTTTCGCCAAGTGTTATCTTGGATTTGGCTCAGTTGCCGCCAAGGGTTATCTTGGATTTTGCTCAGTTGCCGCCAAGATAGTTTCCGCCAAGTGTTATCTTGGATTTTGCTCAGTTGCCGCCAAGGGTTATCTTGGATTTTGCTCAGTTGCCGCCAAGGGTTATCTTGGATTTTGCTCAGTTTCCGCCAAGGGTTATCTTGGATTTTGCTCAGTTGCCGCCAAGGGTTATCTTGGATTTTGCTCAGAAACCGCCAAGGGTTATCTTGGATTTTGCTCAGTTGCCGCCAAGGGTTAACTTGGATTTTGCTCAGATCCGCCAGGGGTTATCTTGGATTTTGCTTAGATGCCGCCAAGGGTTATCTTGGATTTTGCACAGTTTCCGCCAAGGGTTATCTTAGATTTTGCTCAGTTGCCGCCAGGGGTTATCTTAGATTTTGCTCAGTTGCCGCCAAGGGTTATCTTGGATTTTGCTCAGTTTCCGCTAAGGGTTATCTTGGATTTTGCTCATTTTCCGCCAAGGGTTATCTTGGATTTTGCTCAGTTGCCGCCAAGGGTTATCTTGGATTTTGCTCAGTTACCGTCGATAGTTTTCTCGAAGTTATGCTCAGTTTTACTCAATTATGCTCAGTTTATACTAAAATTATGCTAAAATTGTACTCAGATTTTACTCAGTTTCACACAGTACACACACTTGCATATTTGCACTTTTTTTTAGTCAGGGAGGATTCTTTAAAATTCAAGGATTTGACATTGCTAGTGAGAGCTCGTGCTCGATGACCTGACAACCTTTTAATTCGGGGAGAGCTTTACCCTCAAGGATCCGAATACCCCGACGAATTGCTAAATCAGGCTGCAAAATGAAATGTCACTAGCTTTGGCATTCAGATATCGCACTATCTACCAAAATAGATTTGCTATCTAGTTTTCTTCAACCCTCTACCAAAGAGGGGCATCTGTAGACACCCCATTTTTGCACTCACCTGATTGATCAACTCGTCAACCCGATCGCAATGATTCCCAATGATGGATGTGTATTCCATTGTTTTATTTCGTTACCAGATATGTTTCAGAAATCCGGATGAGGTATCTCGAATTGACAAAACCTTAGAAACCACACTACGCTAGGAAAATACGACCCCAGAAACATAGAAATCATCATCTTGCAGACCAAAAAGAAGCTTCACGATAAAAATCACTAAAAATGATCAAATTACCCTTAACCTCAAAATAACCCTAGAGCCTACGTTACGCTTAGGAAAACGCTCTCGAACACATAAAACAACAAATCAGAACCAAATAAATCATTTCGCCAATTTTAACAGAATTTGACAAAATTACGAAAATGCCCCTCATAAAGTTCACAATCATTTCACACAAAAAAACTTCATAAATGACACAAACTAATATTTCCATTGAATTCCTTATAAAAAATCGATTCTAAAACATCTTGGAACATTAAAAACCGATTTGAAACGTGAAAAGTTCTCTCCGGGGGTAAAACGGTAATTTCATAATTTTCATAATTAAAAAATTCGAAATTAATAAATAAAACATTAAATAATTAAAGTGAAACATTAATGAAATTAATTTAAAAATCTGAACCTAAAAAATCGATCAATCGAACTTTTGGGTAAAATTGTTGAGGGTTTGAGGGATATTTCTTTAAGGACCCCTCCATTTGGGGGTCCAAAGAATTAAAGATATTTTAGAGGGAGGTTCTCCAAAAATTAAAAGTAAATCAAACAAGATTGAAGTCAAGGTATTAAAGTCAATCAAGTGAGACTGAAGTCAAAATTAAAGTCAATTAAGCAAGACTGAAGTCAAGATATTAAAAGTCAATCAATTAAGACTGAAGTCAAAACATTAAAAGTCAATCAAATAAGACCAAAAGTTATAATAGAACTCTAATTAAATAATAACTCTATCTAATAGAGTTCTAACTTAAAAACAATTCTACCTAAAATAAGTCAAACTAAAACACAACTCTAATTAAAAGATCTCTAATTAAACACTAACTCTATCCAAATCAACCCCTAAAAACATCTATAAATAGAGGTGCTCACACCCTATTTTCGTATCAAATCATAAACCCTAAGAGAAGTAGGTCTAGAAGCTCCCCTAGCCCCCCATAAATCCTAGTTTTGGAGCCCCAACTCCTTACCTAACATCCCCCCTTCAATTTTAGTCTAGAAAACCCCTAAAATCCCTCCAAAAACATCCCTAAATCCGCAATAAACTTGAAGAGTTTAGATTCAGAAACAAGGAGATACCTTATCTAGGAGATCCGAAGTCAAATCTGGAGATAGAACGAAGCAAGGGGGTATAGTACAAGGAGCTCTTTTTATCAGATCTGAGGGAGCAAAATCCTTGCTATCGGAAAGGTATGAAGTTTTTATTTTTTTTTATCTAGGTTTTTAGCAATGTGATATATTTGGGAAGTTAGTAGAGACCGGCTTTGGCCGGGCGGGGTTGGTGCCTAACACCTTCCAACCCCGTAACATGATCCCCGAATTCAAATTTTTTATGGTAGATTAGTTCTTTTTATCCATGTTAGAGTCAGTTTGTGGCGACTCCCAAACCTCAAGGGTCAAAAGCGGATCCGCGCACCCCCGCGGATCGAGGGCGCTTTCAGTGGCGACTCCACTGGGGACATTGAGGATCAAACTTGAAAAACCCCAAGTATGGGAATGTTGACAAGAGGACCTAGTTTTTTTTAGTTCGGTTTAGTTTATTTATTTCTTCGATTTGATTATTGGTTAGTTGTGTGGACTTTGAGTATTTATTTATGTGTTTATTTATTTTTGGCATCCTATTTTCTATGGTCCAATCGAGGGTTATTGAGAATAATCCTAAATAATTGAAGAGATTGAGAGGTTTAATCGAGAATAGCGTAGTGATTATTGGATTTTGAAGTTCTTATTCTTACTTTATTTTTTTAAGCATTTGGCTTCGAGCATTTTTTTTAGTAGGTGCGATGTATCCATTGACAACTTGTTTATTTTTAAATAAGCATGTGATATAGTCCTGGATTTGATCTTAAAAAAAAAAATAAATAAATTAAAAAAAAAAATTTTAGATGTGCTGCCATGGACAGCAAGTAAGAATAGAATTTTTTAACAACAACAGTATGGGCTGGATTGGGGTGCCACGAATGAAAACGGGTTTTTAGTCTTTGTACGCACGTTTTGTTAACAGCTATACTGTTCTGATGTGGTTGGTGTGTAATGAGTGAAAGTTTTTATTTTTTTTTCCCACATCATCTTCACATTTAGTTCAGCGTTTTTTCATTGGAGAACAACTTTTATCTCTCGATTCAATCGGCTGAAATTTCAGCCCGATTAGTGTAGAGCTCTAAACGAAATCATCGTTTTCTCCTGATTAGAACTGTTAGCTCCTTTTGAAATCGATCAAAAGTTAAGCCTTGTCACCAGAAAAAATCGGCTTTTCTTGTTTCTATCGAAGAAAATGGCAGATTTTTAATGGTTTAGATAGGTAGAAAGCTGTTAGCAGGAGGACCTCAATTAAAGGACAAAAAAATTATTTTAAGAATGCAGTTTTTGTCGATTCATTTCTTCGGAAATCCACTTATGGAGTGAGTAAACGCTATTTCATGTTCCATAATTTTTTAAAAAAAACAAAAATCTGCTCCAGTCCTAGAGTGTTCGATGTTGAAATATTTGGGAAATCAGCATTCTGCCAAATAATGGTTGTTCTCAGATTTGCTTCCCAAGGATCGATTCAATTCGTCAATCGTAAAAATTTCGGAAGATGCCGACTTGTTTTTATATTCTATCCTTTTCATTGTTGAGTTTGGTTGTGAATCCAATTCAACCGAATGAATGAGTAGCCAAGCGGTTTATAGCAACGAGTTTGGTTGCCTTCAAAGGGGTGACCCATTTTCCCATTCCTATGAACAGGCCTCTAAGAATCACTTCAAAAGTGATCGTTTTCACTTCATTTAGATCTGATTTTGGATAAACAATTAGTTCTTAAATAAATAAATAAAAAGTTGTCTTTTATATTTTGAAGAATCAGTGGCATCCTTTGTACTGTTGTTAAAGAATGAATAAATTCTTTTCGTTTTTTTTTCAAATGTAAATAAAAAATATAAAAAATCAATTTCTTAATTTTTTTACAATAGATTTCTTTAGTTTCCTCTCTTTCATATTTTTTTTTTTTTGATCCTCATCTCGTTAATCATTGTTCCATTCTCAATATCCCTTGAAATTTTGGATTATTTCGGATTGTCGAGAATAACCCCCGATTGGAACATAATTTTTTTTTTTGGAAAAATCTTCCTAGTTAAACTCGTATTACTATGTGATATTCGATATGGCATTTTATCGTGAGATTTGGGTAATCATGATTTAACTAAGTAATTGGTTAATCGTGATTGGTATATATGTTGATTATTGACCTTATATCATATTTCGATGCCTAGGGTGCATCCATCTTTCTTTAATATCTTGATCACATGCCATTGATGGATAATCAATTCATTTGTTGACTTGCTAGTGAATATTTATGGGATATCTCGTACACGTGCCATGATTGTGATACCTTGATTTTGATCTCGATGCTATGGTTTGTTTTTTTTTGTTTTTTTGTTGATATGTTAATGGTTTGCTTGGACCCGTGGGCCCATTGGTTTGAAAAAGGCCCCGAGCACACCCCACCCTGTTTTGCACACACCACATGCACGTTTACTGTTTTGAGCACTTACACGTCCCATATAGCCAACGTGGCACTAGTGCGTGGCCCGGTCTCTTCGGAGATGCGACGTCATTCATGAAAACCACAACTCCAGTCACGTACCTTAGGGTATATCAAACTGGGGGCATCGATACTATCTGATCAGGTGATTCTGAGAAGTATATTGATGCACCCAGGCTGGAGCGACCTGAGCCTTTGACCTATTGTAAGCCACACAGTCACATGTCCCGATTGCCAACGTAGTACTAGTACGTGGTCGGTCCCCTCGTGGGATGCCAAACCATTTATGAAAGCTACAACTCTTGACTCGTACCCGTAGGTATAAAAGGTAATCTAAGTATATCAATTACACTTCTTGATCAAAACCGGTGACTAAGCAAGATCTTGCCCCACTGTACCCTACTGTACGAGGGGGATAGACTACGTCTATTCATGACGAAAGGTATTTACGTGGGCCCTTGCTCTGTATTGTGCGCCACCTCTCAACTGGAGATCGAACTGGCTGTTTTTGGCTTCAGAGAATTGAATTGAGGTTTTGGATTATCACCTATACGGTATATCAAACCAAGTCACCACGTATCGAAAGGTATATAGGTGTGCTTGGGCAAGGGTGGCCAGATAAAAATGCATTGCACGTAGTAAGCTTAGAGTCTAGAAACCTTCCCAGTAGGTCACGACTCGAACTTATCGTGGGTGTTCTCGGGTTGTTTATTGAATGAATGCATGTGATTGATGAATGTATGTGAGTGATGTGAATGATGAAATCAAGGTGTATGACTATCCTCAAGGATCAAAAATTTAGTTTTTTGAAAATTAAAGTGGGTGCACCAACCCAATAAAGAACCTATTCTTTTACAATAATGACCCAGTCCATCCCGATCCAACAATCATGGTGGGCCGAGCCATTTAAATTGAAAATGAAAATCAAATTTTCAAAAAGGAGACAAATAATTTACAGAGAAGAATGTTTTCCAAAAAGAATTGCTCTCTAGAAAAAATATTTTCCTAGAAAAAATGTTTTCAAAGAAAAAAATATTTTCCAGAAAATATTTTCCATAAGAATAAGATTTTCCAAAAGAAGATAAAAAAAAAAAACTGATCTTTTACATGAACCTTGGAAGAGTACTAAAATACCCTTTTGTGTCAAACTAGGATGTTAGCAGCCAGCGATAACCCAATCGATCAGTTAGTCAAAACAAGCATCATAGGAATGCACCCTGTAGAGAAGATCAATTTTGGGAGATTCATGTTGAGGAGTGCTCTTTACTTCCGTGAGTTTGAGATAGACTGGAACCTCTTACATGCAATGGCTAAGCGATGGAACCCCTATCTTCACATATTCCATATGGGGTACATGCATTTATGCCCTACTCATGAGGATTATTGCGGCATCATGAGGATATCCACTTCAGGTCCCCTAGTCAGGCCCTCATTGAAGATCGGATATTCTGGTGAACTCGCCACAAGGCTAAACATTTCCAAGGAAGAAGCCAAAGTCTTAGTCAATGACGGGAGATTGAACTTAGTACCGTTACTGGGCCCGTATCGCTCCCGCAATAACCCTATCAATGTAAAACCCGAAGCCTGGCGAGCCACTAGAGACTATCGATTGTGCCTAGGAATTTTAGTCCAATACATACTGACCTCCAATAGTGATGGCCAAACTATCCCTGAATCCTTCATAGATATAGCCTCTCAACTCTCAAGGAAAGCCAATCCAGTACCTCTAATCTTAGCTGAAACCTTCTCAGGGTTAGATGCCATAAAAATGGTGAGCGGGAAAGCTTCAAAGGAAGTCCCTACTTACTCTATATGTGGCTTTGTGACTGTCTCAAAATGGTAGAGGTTCCTTCAAACCCTTAATATGGGCCAGAACATTTTTCCAAGAGAAATCTGTTAGTGCGTTACAACTCAGTCAAAGCTTGGAGCAAATGGTTAGACTCTCGCCTCGCCTGTCATATTGATTTTAGGTGCCCTTGGTGGATGACTGATCCCCCTGTTCTAGGAACCAATGGATCCTACTATGTCCGTCTGATTGGTTTAGAAGAAACATCTTTTTACCATCCTAATCTGATCCCAGAACAGTACGATGTACCCACAGAGTTATCCTTACCTCAACACAAAGCTTTCTTCCCCCCGAGCCTTTGACTGAAAAGTTAGTACACCTCATTGAGAAAGCTTGGAACAAGCGCACCTTAGGGTATCCAGATGGACCAGCAGAATTCAGAGAGCCAGTTGTTAGAGCCAAGAGGGTCAAGCCTGACAGCAACCCTGATGACCATCAAGACAAAACCAAGCGTCCATGTAAAAATAGTTAAATCAAATTTGTTGAAAGAGGTTTTAATAAGAACATATAGTTTATCATTTTCAATAAAACTATCTTCCTTTTGAATAAATATTTATTTCCTTTTCAAATACTCATTGTGTGAATGGATTAATTAATGGATTGGTGCACAAACCTCAATAAAATGATTCTTAAAAATGTTATCAAGGGGGTAATACCGAAATTAACTGAATCTACTTTTGATGGGGTCATATAGGATTATCATTGCGCCCAAACTCAAGCGTCCACCTCCTAGTTGGAGTGTAAGTCCAGTCGATTAGAAAGAACCACAGTACCAAGTCAACAAACAGAGATGGCTTCGGAATCTGAGCTCACAGAGATCCGTAAGATCTTGGCAGCCTTGTTCAATGATATCAGCAATATAAAAGGCAAAGTGGAAATGTTAGAACAGACCTCGGAATCAACGGGAATTCCCCTAGATGACCCAAAGGGGAAAAAAGTTGAAGAGAAACGTCCACGTGAAGTCTTCGAGCTCGACGGAGATGAAGAGTATGTTGATGAAAATCCGGCGTTATCTAATAGAATGTCTCAATTGGAGTCAGCAATGAAGAGTATAAAGGGTATTGATGAAATTGCAGCAGGCATTGAAGCTTTGAATCGCATCCCTAGAATCCATTGCTAGAGAAAAGTTTGTGATGCCTAAAATAGACAAGTTCAGTGGGACAGGGTGTGTGAAAACACATCTTAAGGTGTATGTTACCAACATGCGCACTATGGGACTCAGCGACGAACAGATACATTGTTGTTCCAAAGAACTTTATAAGGATCAGCACTACGGTGGCTAATGTCTCAAGATCTAGTTACCGTAGGTACATGGGAAAACATGTCAAAGGCCTTCTGGCATCAGTATAAGTACAGTACCGAGATTGAGACTTCGAGAAGGGATTTGGAAGCAACTAAACAGAAAAATGGGGATACATTCACTGATTTCATTGGTCGTTGGAGGGCCAGACTTCTCAAATGTGGGATAGACCTTCGGAGAAGGAACAAGTAGCAATTATCCTAAAGAATCTCTCCCAAGGATATGCTCAACACCTAGTGGCCCAATACCTCCGTACCTTTGAATCCTTGTTGCAAGCTGGGAGCCAACTTGAGGATGCGTTTGCCTCTGGGATCCTTTCTAACCCCTCAGATAACAAGCCCAAGAAACCATATGTTCCTAAACCCAACATCAACCATACTTACATTGCCAATACCTCAGCTACCCCAGCTCAACCCCCGGCCCGGGTTAATAATCAGGTCACCCGAGTCAACCTCAAACTCTGCGTCAATTTACCAATCTAGGGATGACCCTTACCGTAGCTTTGCACAAACTGTTGAAGAAAGGGTTGCTTACCTCCGATTCAACCCCGACCTTTACCAAATCCCTTGCCAGCTGGACACAACCCCAACTTATTCTGTGAATTTCATCAAAATCCTGGCCATCAAATGGATCGATGTATCACCCTGCGCCATGCCATTCAAAACCTTATTGATAACAAAAAGATCACGATCCCCAGCCCACCAAATGTCACCACTAATCCACTACCTACCTATCAACCTCCACCAACCCTAAACATGGTTTCTCACACCCCATTACCATTCGACCTTGTTTCTCTCATCCATCCAAGCCAAGTTAAACCGCCCAGTTACCCCCTTGCCGGGATAGCCTTCACTGATGAGGTTTTCACCGCAAACTATGAACCATTCGATTTAACCTCGGATGATACCTATTGTTTATCCCCGCCTCGTTATGATAATCCTGCGTTCATTAGTTACCTGTTGGCCCAAATGAATCTGAAAAACCCTGTACCTTTAACAGATGAAGATCCATACATGTTGACTGAAGAAGATGAGCCCTTCTCCCTTTTCTGTGATGAAGTTAGACATATGACTCGAGGTGGAAGAGTTTTTAAGCCACAAGAACTCTGTGTTGATAATCCTGCAGCCCTGGCAAGAAAAGAGGGAGAAGATCCCACTAAGGAAAGCATAGAAGAAGATAACTCTGTGATCAAACAGTTAAAAAAATCAGGGGCCAATATCTCAGTATGGGGTTTACTCATGGCTTCCACTGCTCATAGGGAGGCTGTTCTCAAAGCACTAACACACAGCCCAAGTCTCCCTTGATACTTCTCCAGATCAGCTGGCCAGTATAGTGGGGGCAACTTTGTGGGAATATCATATCCTTCTTAGACTCAGATCTCCCAAAAGAAGGAGCAAGCCATACTAAGCCGCTGCACATTACAGTTGACTGTAACGGAATGAGGGTACCTTTAGTTTTGATTGATAACGGGAGTGCACTAAACGTTTGCCCGTTGAAAATGGCTACTTGTCTCGGATTTAAGGCTGAAGATCTTAAACCTACTAATCAAGGTGTTAGAGCCTATGATAACACCAAGAGGGATGTACTGGGAATTTTTCACCTTCGACTGTCCACTGGCATAGCCGAATTTCCTGTGGAATTTCAGGTTATTGACATCCAGTCTTCTTTCAATTTACTATTAGGGAGACCATGGTTACACCAGATCAAAGCCATCCCTTCTACACTACACTAGAAGGTCAAATTTATCAAGGATGGGTTGGTAATTACTCTTCATGGAGATGCTGAAATTGTAGGGATCATAAATAATACTGAGGCTAAGGATGAGCCATTGCTTGAAATTCAACCAGAACAACAGGGAGTAGAGTTCAGTGGGTTCGAGTTTGAAAGATATGCTCAGTCCAATGGGATCAGGCCATGAAAGAATATTTTCCAATGGAAAATACCTCTAATTGCTACATGACAATATATTCAAGAAAATGAGATTCTTCCCTGGTATGGGCTTAGGTCGCAACAGCAAGGTATTAAAGAGGTACCAGTGATTAAAGAGGCCATCGGCACATTCGGACTAAGATATATGCCTACTAAGGAAGATTGGGCCCAATATGGAAGACAAAACGGGATAAGGCTATTACTAAAAGGCAAAGGCGTACCACAGATCTCATTAAAATGAAGCCCTATCGAAATACCTCAATGGTTATTTCGTGAAAGAAGGAGAAAGACTTCCGCTACTGTGGGTTCCCAGAGCCGTTCATTGATCACATCACAGGTACTCGTCTGCCGGGGTTTGAAATCTTTTTTGGCATGGAATGGCCCGAAAAGGAAGCAAGCATAGAAGTTAAGGAAAGAAAGTTGAAAGACTGGCAGCTCGATCTAGACTCCCTCAACATAGGTCAGCTATTCATTGAAGATCATGGTATCTTAGTATTCTCAGTTGAGAAAGGAATCCCAAATCCTCAGTTTGTAATCAAACCCGCTGTTGGGTCTCTATCAAAATTATCATGTAATCAGTCCTGTGTTGCATATCAAGGCTGGGTCTGTCGGTCCCATTAGTCCTGTTCAGTCTGACATGCCAGCTGAGTCATTTATTTCTATTGAGTCAAGTAAGTTAGTTGTTTCTGCTGAGTCTGTTGCTTCTAGGAAGTCTGTTTTTCCTACTGAGTCGAGTGAGTCTGTCAAGTCTGCAATGAGTCTTGTTACCCTTCTCTTTTTAATGAAATGAAAGAAATTGTTGATTACCCGAGCGCAATAATAATTCAACTAATAATCTGGCTTCGGGGGGAGAGTCTTCTGACGAAGAACCTCCCCCTGAAATAATCGAATTACTTAAACAAGAAGAGGAACGTCAGGCTCAACCTCTAATAGAGGAAGTAGAGGTTATCAACCTCGGAACAAAAGAAAGTCCGCAAGAAATTCGGATAGGGGTCATTTTATCTCCCGATGAACGCGAAGGGATAGTAGAATTACTCAGAAAGTTCAAAGACGTATTCGCGTGGTCTTACGAGGATATGCCGGGGGTTAGCACAGACATTGTCCAACATCGGATTCCGTTATATCCTGATGCTCGACCAATCAAGCAGAAACTTCGACGTATGAAGCCGGAATGGACTTTGAAAACCAAAGAAGAAGTTACGAAGTGGATTAACGCTGGATTTTTGGAAGTAGTAGAATACCCTGAGTGGATTGCCAATATCGTCCCGGTGCCAAAAAAGGATGGAAAAGTTAGAATGTGTGTGGATTTTAGAGACTTAAACAAAACAAGCCCAAAAGATAGTTTCCCTTTACCACACATAGATGTTCTAGTAGACAGTACAGCAGGGCACAGTTTGTTGTCTTTCATGGATGGATTTTCAGGGCACAATCAGATAAAGATGGATCCTCGAGATATGCAAAAGACGTCCTTCATCACACAATGGGGGACCTTCTGCTACAAGGTCATGCCTTTTGGTTTGAAGAACGCTAGAGCTACCTATCAAAGAGCAGCCACGACTTTACTACATGACATGATACACAAAGAGGTCGAAGTCTATGTAGATGATATGATAGTCAAATCCAAAGAATGATTAGGCATGTTACTTACTACGTTAGAAAGTTTCTCACAAGGATTTCAAAAGTATCAACTCCGCCTCAACCCACAAATGTGTATTTGGAGTAACTTCTAGAAAGTTATTGGGGTTTGTAGTCAGTCAGAGAGGGATCGAAGTAGACCCTGTAAAAATTAAAGCTATCCAAGAGATGCCACCCGCCCGAGACTGAAAAGCAGATTCGAGGTTTTCTGGGTAGAATCCAGTATGTTAGCAGGTTCATCGCTCAACCACCAATGTCTGCGAACCTATTTTCAAGCTTCTTAAGAAGAATGAACCAACAGTTTGGAATGAGCAATGTCAAAAGGCTTTGACCAAGTCAGGAGTATCTCTTAAACCCGCTATTTTGGTTCCACCCACACCAGGTGAACCACTTCTTCTTTATCTGTCAGTCACAGAAGAAGCTATGGATGCATGCTGCACAGTATGACAAAGATACACGCAAAGAAAGAGCCATCTACTACATCAGCAAGAAGATGTTAGAGTATGAATAAAATATTCATCCTTGGAGAAAACTTGCTTAGCACAGGTATGGGCTACTCAGAGACTCCGCCACTATATGTTGTCTCATTCAATTATCCTGTTATCTCGGATGGATCCTCTCAAGTATCTTTTCGAGAAACCGACATTGACAGGGAGAACCGCACGATGGTTATTGTTGCTATCAGAGTTTGACATCACGCATGTTACGCATAAATCTATCAAGGGGAGAGCTGTAGTGTAGCAGAATACTTGGCAGATCACCCTATAGTAGAAGGAATAAGGCCTGTCGATCAATTCCCAGATGAGAACATCTTGCACGTTAAAGAAGAATCGCAGAACCAAACATGGCACTTATACTTTGATGGAGCGGCCAATCAAAATGGGTATGGAATAGGGGCAGTCTTGTTATCTCCAGAAGGGTGCCATATTCCTATTGCTATTAAGTTAGCATTCTCGAACACTAATAACACGACTGAATATGAGGCGTGCATCACAGGGCTCGAAGCTGCTTTGAACCTGGGTATTACAGAAATTGAGGTTTTCGGGGATTCAGCCTTGGTCATACATCAATCACTGGAAGAATAGAAGACTAGGGATGAAAAGTTGAAACCTTACCATGAGTATTTGTTAAACTTAGTTAGTAAGTTTAAAGCTATCCTATTCCAGCACTTGTCAAGGGAAGATAACAGATTTGTTTACTCCTTAGCAACTTTATCTTCAATGATCCATTTATCCCCTGGCATGGAATTGAGACCGATCACTGTTGAAGTCAAAGACAAACCCGCGTACTACCATCAGATCAACATTACTACTCGACTACCCGATGGAAAGTCATGGTACACCGATATAAAGAAAGTGTTGGAAAAATAAGAATTCCCGGAAGAAGCATCGAAGAAGGAACGACAGACCCTACTAAGATTAGCATCTCAATTTATCCTGTGCGTAGGAAGCTTATACAAAAGGTCTTATGATGGGATTCATTTGTCGTGTGTTGATGAAGATCAAGCTGAACAAATAATGATTGAACTACATTCAGGAGAATGTGGCGATCACATGAGTGGGAAAATGTTAGCTAAGAAGATTATGAGACAAGGATACTATTGGCCCACGATGGAAACAGATTGTCATCACATGGTCAAAACCTGTCATAAGTGCCAAATACATGCGAACTTGATACATGTGCCGCCATCTCAATTAGTGGGTCTGACTTCACCATGGCCATTCTTAGTCTGGGGAATTGACATTATTGGAAAAATATCGCCTAAGGCATCAAACGGGCACGAATACATTTTGGTTGCCATCGATTATTTTACCAAATGGGTTGAAGCTGCCTCTTATGTTGTCCTTACTACGTCTCGAGTTGCAAAGTTTATTCAAACGAACATCATCAGTCGATACGGGGTACCTTCAGAATTGATCTCTGATAACAGGTCGCACTTCAAAGTTGAGGTCATCAAATTGTGTTCAAAATTCAAAATCTTACATCATAAATCATCTCCTTACCGCCCTCAGACTAACGGAGCAGTCGAAGCAGCAAATAAGAATATTAAGACTATCCTCAGAAAAATGTGTCAATCACATCGAGATTGGTCGGAAAAACTGTCATTTGCATTATGGGCATATCGAACCTCAATTCGATCTTCCACTGGAGCTACTCCCTACTCTTTAGTGTATGGCATGGAAGCAGTCTTGCCAGTTGAAATGGAGATTCCATCTCTCAGGGTTCTGTTAGAAAGTCAGTTGTCAGAAGCAGATTGGGTTCGCCAACGGTATGAAGAGTTGAATTTGATCGAGGAAAAATGACTAAGAGCGTTGTATCACGTGCAAGCTTATCAAAGAAGAGTCGCCCATGCGTTTGATAAGAAAATCAAGGCTCGTCACTTACAAGTCGAGGATTTAGTACTCAAAGAGAACAGGGC
Organism: Akebia trifoliata; assembly: GCF_017979445.1. Classification (NCBI taxonomy): domain Eukaryota; kingdom Viridiplantae; phylum Streptophyta; class Magnoliopsida; order Ranunculales; family Lardizabalaceae; genus Akebia; species Akebia trifoliata. Next base: position 3,107 of record NW_028237076.1, on the reverse strand, counting down.
ACCTATTTTTGATCCGAGGGGAAAGTTCAAACCAAATTGGGGAGGTCCGTTCATTGTTAAGGAAATATTACCAGGAAAAGCTGTCAGACTTCAAGATCATGATGGAATCGAGTTACCAGAACCAACCAACCTTGACCAAATCAAACGGTACTACATTTATGGAGGCCATCTTTGACCGAATAAATTTCCTTGCTACCCAGTTCATTCTCAGCCCTTTGCAGCCTTTTCAAAAAAATATATATATATATTGTGCCTTTTATTTCTCAGCCCAATCACTTAACCTAGGGGAGGGAAGATTCGAACTACGTTTTGGTCTGATCCCAAAATTCTAGGGTACGTAGGCAACCTGAGAAGTTACTTCAGGCCCGACCACATCAATAAAAAAAATCTATTTCCCCACATAATTAGAAATGAAAAAAATTCAAAAGAAAAAAGAAATTCAAAATGGGGAAGAAAATTCAAGAAAAAAAGAAAATAATTTAAAAGAAAATGCCACACAAGGGGCATTTGGGTTTTTGAGCCTCAAAATTCCTTTCTTTTTATACCCAGTCCTAAGCCTACCTATAAAAGTCCTCCTAAGTACCGTGTGAAAAGTCAAGGAGGGTGGCAAAGCAACTCCAGAAGTTCAGAAGAAAAAGAAAAAGAAAAAAAATGATGAAGCCTGCTAAGTTGAAAACCCGAAAAGGGCGACTTAAGCAAAAATTAAGGCAAGCTCGCAAGGTTGAAAATCTGAAAGGACAACTTTGGCAACAATCAGAGCAAAGAAAAAAAAGAGAAGAGCTCGCTAGATCGAAAACCTGAAAAGACGATCTAGGCAAAAGTTAGAGCAAGCTCGCTAGATTGAAAACCTGAAAAGGCGATCTAGGCAAAAGTTAGAGCAACAAAGAAAAATAGAAGAAAATCCCAAGCTGAGAGCGTTCCGAGCTGAAACATCAGAAGTCCGAATAATCGAGTTCAATACTTAGCTTAAATCAGGCATAGACTCAGAAGCCACAAGTATCTTGTCTACGATCAATCTGAAAATTTTTACTCCCCGAAGTGAACCAAGGGAGATAAGGGTGAATTCTATGATAAAACTTAAAAGGAAATAATTTTGTACTCTTGAGCCTGACTCAAAAACCTTCAATAAAATTAATCAAAATTAAAAGTTGAGTCTTTATTGCGCTTGTGGTAATCAAATATTTCAAACCTTCATACAAGGGGAATTTTTTTTATGATGTGTTCAATTATTTTCAAGGCCATAGTCATTGTCAAACTAGAGGCATTTTACTTTTGAGCAATGTTAATCCTAAGAGAGAATGAGAACCCCAAATTTAAGGTAACCCTCTTGATAACAGTTTTTCAAAAAACTCTTGAGGTTCAAAAGAAATAAAAACTCAGGTTTTAAAAATTTTTAATAAATCCTTGAGGTTCAAACAAAAGCATTTTGGATCTCACATAAGGAGATATGGCATTCTTTCATTCTCCAGATTCTTTTCAGATCCGATCATTCTTGGAATCGATCATTTCTCTTCCAGAGTCATTATCTTCCAGATTTATTCATGCTCCGGTTTGTTCTAATCAATTTTCTCCAAAATTCATTCATTCCTCTGCCAGTTTTGCTCAGTTGCCGCCAAGGGTTATCTTGGATTTTGCTCAGTTGCCGCCAAGGGTTATCTTGGATTTTGCTCAGTTTCTGCCAAGGGTTATCTTGGATTTTGCTCAGTTGCCGCCAAGGGTTATCTTGGATTTTGTTCAGTTTTTGCCAAGGGTTATCTTGGATTTTGCTCAGTTTCCGCCAAGGGTTATCATGGATTTTGCTCAGTTGCCGCCAAGGGTTTCTTGGATTTTGCTCATTTGCCGCCAAGGGTTATCTTGGATTTTGCTCAGTTGCTGCCAAGGGTTATCTTGGATTTTGCTCAATTTTTGCCAAGGGTTATCTTGGATTTTGCCAAGTTGCCGCCAAGGGTTATCTTAGATTTTGCTCAGTTTCAGCCAAGGGTTAGCTTGGATTTTGCTCATTTTCCGCCAAGGGTTATCTTGGATTTTGCTCAGTTGCCGCCAAGGGTTATCTTGGATTTTGCTCAGTTTCCGCCAAGGGTTATCTTGGATTTTGCTCAGATGCCGCCAAGGGTTATCTTGGATTTTGCTCAGTTGCCGCCAAGGGTTATCTTGGATTTTGCTCAGTTACCGTTGATGGTTTTCTCGAAGTTATGCTCAGTTTTACTCAATTATGCTCAGTTTATACTCAAATTATGCTAAAATTGTACTCAGATTTTACTCAGTTTCACACAGTACACACACTTGCATATTTGCACTTTTTTTTAGTCAGGGAGGATTCTTTAAAATTCAAGGATCTGACATTGATAGTGAGAGCTCGTGCTCGATGACCTGACAACCTTTTAATTCGGGGAGAGCTTTACCCTCAAGGATCCGAATACCCCGACGAATTGCTAAATCAGGCTGCAAAATGAAATGTCACTAGCTTTGGCATTCAGATATCGCACTATCTACCAAAATAGATCTGCTATCTAGTTTGCTTCAACCCTCTGCTAGACACCCCATTTTTGCACTCACCTGATTGATCAACTCGTCAACCCGATCGCAATGATTCCCAATGATGGATGTGTATTCCATTGTTTTATTTTGTTACCAGATATGTTTCAGAAATTCGGATGAGGTATCTCGAATTGACAAAGCCTGAGAAACCACACTACGCTAGGAAAATACAACCCCAGAAACATAGAATTCATCATCTTGCAGACCAAAAAGAAGCTTCAAGATAAAAATCACTAAAAATGACCAAATTACCCCTAACCTCAAAATAACCCTAGAGCCTACGTTACGCTTAGGAAAACTCTCTCGAACACATAAAACAACAAATCAGAATCAAATAAATCATTTCAACAATTTTAACAAAATTTGACAAAATTACGAAAATGCCCCTCATAAAGTTCACAATCATTTCACACAAAAAAACTTCATAAATGACACAAACTAATATTTTCATTGAATTCCTTATAAAAAATCGATTCTAAAACATCCTATAACATTAAAAACCGATTTGAAACGTGAAAAGTCCTCTCCGGGGGCAAAATGGTAATTCACAATTTTTATAATTAAAAAAT
>NW_028237075.1:0-43393 GCF_017979445.1 Akebia trifoliata | reverse complement strand
TTGTAGGCAGTTCGACACACATAGGGCCTCGGTTGGCTGCGTGGACTTAACGCATTTCCTATAGAGTGGAACACAACTCAGCTTCGCCAAGCCAAAAGGGAAAAATCGTCGGAGGCAGACGATATAGTATAGTCAAAAGGCTTTGGGGGGTTCGGGGGGTACCACGGTTTTCTCTTATAGGTCTATTTTCTTTGACTTTACTCACCTTAACCTACTTGACTCAACGGTTAGAGTCTCTCTTTCATACGGCAAGAGTCATTGGTTCAAATCCAATAGTAGGTAAAATCGATCGAAACCCCTATTTTTGCCAGCATGATAGCAAGCATGGACTGGCACCTAAGGAGTCCACTGAATGATCAAAACATCAGTAACTTCCACTTGTGGCCTTTTTCGACCAACAGACAAGGAATTTCTTACTTATTACTATACTATAAGTACTAGTCTTATACCTTTGGTTTATTCAAAAGGGACATTTTCAAATCACTTTCCTTTTCGATAATAAGACCAAGGGCTCTTTCTAATCGAAATGTGGGCTCTTTGAAACTCGCATTTCGATAGTGTGAAAAGAAAATCACATTTGAAATGACACCAACTACATAGATTCCTCTAGAAGGTTGGGGTTCTATGTCGTGTTATCAACTCGTATACTTATACTTACCTTACTACTTATTCCTCATCAATTTTATCCCACAATAATTATTTAATATTCGTATACTTTCTTTTGGTCTCAAAAGTGAGCATCGCAGTACTTCTCATCTAATATTTCCTCACTGACCAAGGCTTATGGATGCACATGCGCAAACAAACACAAAAGTGGGTGTGGGGAAGGTAGGGGTCGACTATGATTGATGAGAAAAAGTAGGGGCTAACCGTTTGGCTTTGTGGTTTCATTTAGGGAGCGGATCTGTTCGAGCTTCATTTTCTTGTCGTGCCCTGTAGCGCTCTTAGACGATTAAGAGAGTCCCATGTCAACCACAAACTTACATTACACAGTTGAAAAGTGTGAAAATTGGAGGGTCAATGACCATCCATTCGCAAAAGGCATGGATCATGTTAATACTATATAAAAAAGACTTTTATCAGTATGTGAGATACAAATTATTATTTCCTTAAAAAGTGATGGTTTGTGGATTGTAGAAGAAGAGTTACAGGGCACGATAGGAATATGGAGCTACAGAGGATCCGTTCCACCATTTTTTTTTTCTTTTTTTCAAAAGTTCACCATTTTATCTTTATTTTTCTCCTCCTCACCAAGGGTTATGTCGTAACTTTCCAATTGTGGAGACATTTGTACTCTAAAAGTTGTTTCTTTTTTTTCAAAAAATCATGATGTTGGAATGGGAATTTTGCCAACTTCTGATAATCTGATATGATGGATAGAGAATAGGTGGTGTTTTCATTTATTTGAATAATGATTTTAGTAGGCCCCATTTCTTTCTTCTTCTTCTTCTCTCTAAATATTATTTTAATTATAGTTATTAAGTGAAACACATTTTAATTATTATTGAATTCTAACTAACTTCTTACCTAAGATATCCATGATATCTTTTTCTTTCCTTCATTGACACTTATGTCCTTTTTGTCGGGGAATATAATGCTCATGCATGAGTCTCATCATGCAGCAGTCATTCTTATCTTACTTTAAAAAAAAAAAAAACTGGAGAATATACATAGGGTACATTTGGGCTTTTGCTTCTAAAAATTATACAAGTGTTGAAAAATGGTCGTTTCATAAGAGGTGTTTTAAATAAGAAGAATGCTTAAAAGTGACCTCAAGATTGTACCTCACATTGCACATCCTGATGTGATGTGAAATTGTGTAGGAACCATTATCTTTTCATCGAGATACAACTCAAAACAAAAAACATTTATGGTCCATACACACCTTCACTTCAGGGTGTGCGATATGAGAAACAACTTGTTTGAACAAATTAATAATTGAATGTTGCTGGAGTGACCTCCCATACAATTTCACTTCAAGGTGTGCGATGTGAGGTCCAGTCTTGAGTTGACGTCAGTATTATTCTTAATAATTATGTGAGATATTTTGATCATTCATTTAATAATTTTGAGAGCATTGTGGAGGACACTCTAATCATAACCGAACTAAATAAAGGTGTCATCATCCAAATCATTTCCAAGGCATTCTAAACATGTAGGAGTATCTCCAATAGGTAATAAACGAAAGAGAAAGTCGACGAAGATGATTTGGTCATGCCCACTGGGCATTGATTACGGTTCCAAATAGTACTTAAGGTGATCATGATTCATTTAGCCAATCTCAAATCTTCAAGATTCGGGCTTGTTGTAGTTGATTAATTTTCTTAAAACTAGTGAGACAAGACCATCTAGTTCTTGCAGCACTCCTGCCAAGTGATGTAGAGGTGTCTCCTTCGGGTACTTGATGATATTTCACTCGACTAACCCAAAATCAATCTTCTCCATTTGTGCTTAATAACTGTGCTTCAATGTGTCAACATGTTCACCAACTACCGATTCATTCTGAAACTTGAAAGTACATGGACTCATGGTAAACTAGCAAAACATAATAAGAACATAAATACAATTATAGAAACACATAATTTGAGGGGGGGAAGTTGTGATTTATTATCTTTATAACTTAAAAATCTATAGTCTCATCTGTACAATCCTCTAACCAACTTCAGTGCACAAAACATGGGATACAAAAAAAAAATAGAAATGCATACCCCAGGCGACATGCCGCACATGGATTATGGTCTGGCTTACTTGCATCAATTCTAGTCTTGACTTGCTTCTTTCACTTGCCAAGCCTTATATTGGACCATCTTGGTTCTGGTTAGCCTCCCCTGAATTGAGCATACATGGTGGTGTTTCCTTCAGACTTCAGTCGGATGAAGTGATGAGGACAGAATGAAGAATCACTGTATTGACCTACAGTTTTATCTCAAGCCTTCTGCAGTGAGCGCGAAGACACTCCATGTAGAAGTCTGACAAATCCCAAGAAACTAAGCTTGCCATCTGAGTGCCGTATCCAGTCTTGGAGAACTACATGAACAGGTACTGATGGGCTAAGCCCAAGTTCCTGATAAAACCAAATTATAACAAACATCAGCATTAAGAAAGATATGAAGTGTATATGATTGCTAATAAAATGTTTTTGGAAAATCAATTTCCAGGTAAAATGATTCCAAACAAATGGATTTCCAAAAAAAAATGTTGGTGTTCGATTGCACCTAAAAAGGAGTTGGATCTTAGTTGTGGGGAGCCTGGGTAACTGCGAGATAAAAACATTTGGGTTTTCCTGCCCTGATGAGAAAATCATTTTCAAGCAGTTGGGTCCTAGAATATTTTCCCACAAAAATGGGAAACCACTTTCTCAAAGAAAATGATTTACCCACCAAAAAGGGCAATATACACCTGCAAAATCGCATTTCCCTGCTGATTTTCAAGAGTGATTATGCAGACCCTAAGAAAACAAGAAAAATATAAGACCCAAATATTTGGGACTCTTGATGATTTTATTGAAATTGCTATACGTTCATAAAATGAAGGGAACATGGCACATACCGACGCAAGTTCCTCTATCATGATTGGCCTATTCCCATCCTTGTCAAAGAGCTCATATGCATGGCGTGCGTGCTGCTCCCAACTCTCCAATCCTTCCAGCTGATACACGCATATGGCAGCAGCACAAAATTCTTCAAAATTTAATTTTCTATATTGAAGAGAACTCACCTGCAAATTATATGTAACATTAAGCTTCTTCTTTCTTTATTACAATTTTCAAGCCCAAAAGAAAAACAAATTAAACAAAGAAGAGGTTACTGGGATCAGTAGTCCAGTACCATGGTAACGTAATCAAGAACCAATGAATCCTTCATCGCATCTGTAGAATTCTTCACCAGTGCCTGCCAATTTCAGTATCATTTAGAATTTGAAAAACATAAAGAGTAAAAAAAAAAAAAAAAAAAGGACGGGGTGGTGGGGACTTACCGTCTTAAAATTCTGCATAGAAATAAATCCACTTTTGTTTGGCCCTAATAATGTAAATTGCTCATGGAAATAAGCTAGCTGAGCCACTGTCAACGTCTTTGCAAGAGCCTGTCATAGCAAATGAACTTCTCCACATTTTTATTGATTTCAGGAAAATTTGAAGATTGCTATTTATTTAAAGAAATCAGGGATTCTATGTGCATGATGATATGATGCAGAATTGTTGACGATGTTAAAAGAACTTGAACAAGTCAGTAGAAATGTTCAATGGTGCATGTTGGAGGAATCATGAGGCATTTTCAGTGAAAATATATATAAAACTAAACTGATTATAATTAAAGAAAAATACACCACTTGAATTCTTGGATTATTTATAGTAAAATTCGCAACTCTTGTCCCCTATGATTTTTCTCCTTTCTATTTAGGTGGATCTGTCTTAAGTCATGTAAGAGGAGAGGAAGAAAAAAAAAGAACAAGTTGCCTAAACTAAGTTCCACATGGCCAAACATGTCTCGCAGGTCATCGAATGGATCCTTAAATCAAGAATACAGATGACCAGTATCTAGAGAAAGCCTAAGAATCCTGTTTAGATGACAAATATTTAAGGATTATAGAAGTATAACAGCAAAAAATATTTATTTTTTTATTTTTTTAAAAAGCAGCAGTTTTTAATTGATAGTGCGCAATTAATTTTATTCAATAGTGCACCTAGAAAATTTGGGGAAAATCTGAGATATTGTTGAAGTTAGGGAATCTACAAAAAAAAAAGAAGTGGAAATAAACTTATGTTACGATGCCCGATATGAATGTCTGAAACAGATATAGGTGTATGAGATAGTGCCTTTTTGGTTCAACAATGTGTTGTAGATAAACAAGGATCACTTTTTTAGCGAGGTACGGAATGTATGGTCAAATATGCAGTATGTTCCACCAGTATTTTCACTCATGTAACATACTGCTATTGATATGAAAAGAATCAAACAAATAGGGTTTCAACTCAATTCATATCTCTGTCTAGTTTCATTGTGTTACATTTAATCTAACAAAATAAATCAGAAGGTTTCAGAAGATTTATCCAATTTAAATTCAACAATTCGAAGGACACTAGTAATTAATCTGTTAAACAATCCATGACTTGAGAAAAAAGTCATTTTACTCTGAAACCAAATACATTACCCACAATGGAAGTAAACATGTTTGTAACAGATCCTGCTTCAAAAAGGTCTAAGCAATCTTCACAACGTAACAAAGAACTTCAGGGCATTATAGATATTCTTGGGTTGGGCGAATTATACAAAGAGAATCATATAACCATAGCAAGTAAAATTGAGTGTTTCTTATCACAACCTTCTTCATAGTAAGCTGAAACACGGACACTCCAACACATGTTCATAGAATGAGTGCAGCAAAGATGAGGACATTGAGGTGTTTAAGTGGAAAGACTAGGTAATACATCCAGGGAGATAAAATGAAGTAAAGTCAATTGAGTTGGGTTTATTTAAGCATGCACGACAAAGACAAATGACAACAACTACAAAGAGTACCTCGGTCCAAGTTTTGAGGGCTTTAAAAGGGTAAGAGAAGGCTAAAAATAAAGTATATTGAGATGTAAAAAATTATATGAAAGCTGATAAATGCATAAATTACTATTAATTACCCTCAATTTATGGTGATTAATTAATGTTAATTTGGTTAATATGACCTAATTAATTGAATTTTTAATTTTGTAGGTGTTGGAGGTTGAAAATGGGAGAAAAGGGCTACAGGTGGATTTTTGGTAAAAAAAAACATGCAAAGGGGTGGAGGAGCAATTATGGACAAGTTAAAGGAAAGGCTAAAGAAATTTTTTTTTTTAAATTCCAAAAAGTGAAAATCTCCACACATGATCTTTCGTACCACACAAAGCGTCTCCCTTTCTATTTTTTCTTATTTTAAAAGATCACGTACATCTTTCCCATATCTTTATTAATTTCTATTTCTCTCACTTTCCTTTACATGTTAAATTCTCTCACCTTCCCTACACCCCCTTCATTCTAGTTTATCATTAGTTTTTATTTTGTCTGTTCTCCCACCATTATTTATTTTCTCTAGACATCTCATTGTTCTTCTTCTTTCTCTCCAATCTTCCTCTAGTTTTCTCACTAAATTTCTTTTAATTTATTTTTCTAGGTTTTTTATTCAATAATTTTAATGAATTCGTCTATGGAAATTGTTGGCTAAAATTCTAACTAGGGCTAAAGGTGAAACTTGAAAATTGTAATTTTATTTTAAATCAATAATGGTGGATTAATTTCATATTTTCAGATTGATCTAAGCTGAGTTAAAAATTTTGGTTTGATTCCATATCTATAAATTCTTTTGATTTTTTTTTATTACCATCACATTGAATACTTGAAAATTTTCCTTGATTCATTATGGATAAATGTTACATTGATTGCTTACAGAATCCTTGTAGCATATGAATGTGCTACACATGGCAATCTTGGATTTTTCAAAATAATTTAGCAAATAAATTTCTTAGTTTAATTGATTTATATTCCGAATAGGGAGAATCATTTTTTGAAACTAACTGAGAGAAAAAAAAAAAGTTAATTAAAAAATAAAATTTTAATTTTCAAATGGATCCCCAATGCCTTAGCGCTGTTTAATTTCTATTTTTAGATCTTTTAATTTTTGTTCTATACAAAAGGGTGATAAAATCATATGTTTTCATAGTTTAAATGCATCTTCTTTCAACTCACACATGTTTTGTTTTAATTTTATACACAATCCTTGTGGATTGACCTCGGACTCCCGAGATTTTATTACTTCGCTATAACCCTACACTTGGGCTATTTAATCTACACTATTTTAGTGGTAGCAAATGTACATGTTTCAATAGAAAGTACACCTCCAAATAAAGTTGATCAATGAATTCGACTTGATGCCAACTCCAAATAGTTGGTATAAGTCAAAAGTAATGAGTCATCTAAATCATTTTTTTTTTAAATAAAATGAGAAAGAAATATATGAAAAGTAAAAGAACACATGTGAACCCACCACAGGACAGGACTATAGAATAACATGATAAATATATGTAAATTTTAATATGAGAGACTATCAAATAACTATCATGGTGTTTAAAACTTTAATAAACACAACAGCTTTTAACATAGAAATTATTATTTTTAAATAATTAAATTATAGGATGTCATTCCCATGTGTGTAAGGATGTGTCTTGATGTGAGATGCATTTTTGTGACAATACGTGTTGCCAAAGCGAAAAACTTATTCTATCCTTTTTCAAAATATTTTACTCTCAGGCCTCTTAATTTAATCAGTGCACCATATTTTGCATATTGTATAAAGTTTTCATTACTCTAGAATACCTCTAGTAACCAAAGAGTAAACATAAAGAATTTGTTTTGAAGGCATATTGACATACCTGCAAAGCTGACTTCCGTAAAGAAGATGAGCATATATAAGCTTTTACAAACTTGTATACCGCAATATCCAAAGGAATCTTTGTATCTTTATGATTGGACAGCCAAGGATGAGCTGAACACAGAAATCAGGCTATAAACATTAGGACTTTTGAATCTCGAGATGGGTACTTAGCAGGCCATATACAGAGTTAAAATAACTTACTGAGAGCCTGAGCAGCGGTCAGTCTCTTACGGTAATCCTTGTTCAATAAACCCTTGACGAAATGTCTTGCATCAGATGACAAAGAAGGCCAAGGGTCTTCTTCGAAATTGGGGTCCGCCTTCAAGACAGCTCGGAAAATGCCCGATTCTGTCCGTGCCCAAAAGGGGCGGCTTCCACACAGAAGAATATATGCAATCACACCTATACTCCACATATCAGCCTCGGTGCCATACGACCTATGCAGAACTTCTGGAGCAACATAATATGCACTTCCTACAATATCATTTAACCGAGCATCTGCAAGTCTCCCAAGAGACAAGATGTTAACTCACAAGTTTGTAAAAAAGAATAAAGCTCAAGTAGTCAAGTGTTAGATCTAACCTGGCTTTACAAAATCAGACAATCCAAAATCAATGGCTTTCAACGGAGACTCCTCATCCTTAGAACTAAAAAGGAAATTCTGAAGCAGAAAACAATCCATCAAAACAAAAAACAATGACAAAAATCAAAGTTAAAAATGAGGTACAGTTTGGTAGAGTAGGGGCATCATCATCCAAGTATGTCAACCCACTAAAGAGAGATCAAATAGTCCATTTTTTATCAAGCCACGTAAAAATGTTTCACAATCAGACAAATGGAAGAAAGGGATCCAAAAGATGAAAAAACATACATAAGAAGAAAGCTTAGTCATAACTTTAAGCAGGTGCTATTTCGGAGTTCTGTCATGTTCAAGAAAGATTAACAATAGGGATCTCATGTTCAGAAGTTTCTAATACTCTTTTAGGCCTGTTAGAACTCTAGTTTCTCCATAAATAAGAGCAACATAAACCTAATGTACATAGTTGATAAGTAAGATGGGGGGCTCCACTAGTGGCAGTGGCATGCCGTACAAACAATACTATTGAAACAATATATCATAATTTGTCAGTTACCAAATATATCATAATTTGTGCAACGATGATGAGAATAGTTTAGACTCAACAAAGTTCACTAGAAACCTACAGGAGGAAAGGAAATCTTCTAAGGTACCATTAACAATCCATACCATTAATGAATTCAAAGAATGTGCGGGTTCTCACCAAAAAGGAAGATTATTTGTTTTTAAGCATCCACCTAAAGAACACCGAATTTTGGTTTGGGGAATTAAGTTTTAGTTAGGCACCTCTGGCTTGAGATCACGGTGAACCACACCTTGGAGATGACAGATGGCGACAACCCTCAGAATTTGGACCATGACGGCCTTGGCATCTTCTTCTGAATATTTTCCTCCCCTAAATCATGAAAATATGTTATCACCTGTCCATATGGGTATAGAAATCGCCAGCTTGTCAAACATGTACTAAAGCAAAGTACCTTGAGAGTATCCTATCTAAAAGTTCACCTCCTTTGCATAACCTGAAGAGAACAAGAATTATAACCAGTAAGCTCCGAAACCAAGTTTTTTTAAAAAGCTCCTGACTTCATGGCTATATATTATTGGAACCCTCACAATTCTTTGGAAGACAAGAAATGTACTACGGGAATTCAAAATATATATAAAATGATTATGACCATCTAAATGAGCCAATTGAGCCATAAAAGGTTCCCTGGGTGGGATCCAACGAAAGGGGTATACGTCTTTGGGGAAAATTTGGGAAAGTTGGTTGTAAATCAGTTGAATTATCTTAGCATCCACTTCCCCAGTGTTCCAACACAATTTCATAAAGTATTTGCTTTGACTTTGCCAAATCAGTGCCAAGTTGGCATCAATTTGTGTCAATCCCATCATCAAATGAAACATAATTAGCATCAAAAGAAAAAGAGTTGGAGCAATCTAAACTTACTCCATAACTATATACACATTTTCATCATCTTCGTAGGCATCGTAGAACTGCACTAGGTTCTTATGCCCAGGTAGAGCACGCAATATGTTCACTTCTCTTCTTACATCCTCGATAGCTATGGTTGTGGTCATCTGTCAAAATATTATCTATTTTATGAGAACAAATCAAAGACTGTTTGGCATGGGTTACTCCCCCGAAAAACAATTAATACATTTGCAAGTATGTTAACCATTCTTGCTATTACATATTTAAGGTTGCTAGTTATGAGGTATGAGAAACTGATTTTCAGCAAATGGAACTCCCTGCACTCTAGATGTTTTAATTTTCCAGCCTAAGAACTTAAAAACGGGATCACCATACTCTAACTTACAAAAGAAGGAACTTGAACAATTGTGACATGTTAGGAGTGTCCAAGGAAATTAACAGTATCCACCATAGTGTTAAGTTTTGAAAATTTTCCACTAAATATACCTAAGTATTTCCATTTTCACTAGATCCGACATGAAATTAAATAGATAATTTCTTTTTGTATATATTTTGGTAGAAATCACAATTCATTTCATGAAACATATTGGCGAATGGCGAATTCCAACTGAAATAATCAAATTTTAGGTATAAGACCACAAGATTTCAGGAGAAATATTTCGAACAACAGTAAACTACAACCAAAATATTCTAAAGATATTGATAAAATTTATAACAATAACTAACTTACAAATTTCTTGTAAATTACATGCATTAATGCTAATAATTGAAATATTACCAGCTAAAACCAGAATTAATTTTTTTGATATGTAAAGATAATTTCATTGAAAAACGGAGGTCGAGATGACCAACCAAAAATACAAAGGAAACCAAGACAACCTATTAAACCTAAGAGTTCACCTCCTCTAAATTCCTATTTACACCAAAAAAAACAGCAACACTAAGATCTGCAGCACAATATCTTGAACCTCTCTCCTTGTCATCAAATACGCGACTCTTCCTTTCCTTCCAAATGATCCAACAAACCGCGAGAGGAAGAAGATATCAATAGCATGTTATTTTGGTGTATTATAAGCATATTAATACATTCATATAACCACTCAAATACAATCATCCATGCTCTAATTAGTTCGATATGCCAGTAACTTATCTAGGGTAAAGATACGTGGACTCATGAAAAAATGATTCATATAAAATCACACAATCCCGACCATTCAAACTCAAAATCCAACAAGCAGATAAATTCTACATGGAATATCCCATTAGTACCTGGAATGTCTCGATTGTTGAATTTTCTGTTCTAATGGCCGAAATTGCATTTTTTTTTTTTTTTTATTTGAGTCATTTTTCATGAGTTTACAGATCCCAACCCTTTACATGTAAAAAGAATAAAAATATAATAATGTGTAAATCCGGTATTTAATAGTGTATTCATTAAGCGAGTGTTTTACATATTAAGGTGTATGTAGCTAATATGACATAATGATTTTCATGTAGAATATGTTATTGTTAACTCTTGGCTCTCTAACACTTTCATGTATGTGTAATGCAATGTTGTTGATCTTCATTGTCACACTTAATATGCTTGTCTATTGTATTTTTATCACTCATAAATGCTTTTTAATGTTTGTCTATTTTTCCTAAAGATTCAAAAAAAAATTCTCAATATTTTCAGCATTTCCATGAAAATTGTATTAATTTCCACAAATGTTTCCATTTCCCGGCTAGCCAAAATCGAAATTCAATATATTAGCATCCTCTAAGCTGATGCAACACAACCTAGATTTGTTCAATTCTAAGTTTGTTCCACTTTGGAAAAGATGATGGAAAGGTGAATTAGATAGTGATAAAGGTCAGAGAAAATTTATTGATTTTTTTTTAAATGGTTCCCAAAATCCCAATTGGCTATATGTTGAATGATTAAATACAAATTTTTGCAATTATGGTTAGCGATCTAAGTTTATAGGGTATAAGAAAGGGTTAAAGGTTGAGGTTTGTAGGTTAAGGATTAAGGATTAAGAAAATGGGTAAGGATTGAGAGAAAGGGGTTTCAAGAACCGAGGAAGAGAAAATAAAAGAAAATCAAGAAAAGAGAAATAAGATTAGAAGAGAAAAAGAAGGGACAAAAGGTTAGAACCTTGGAATCATACCAAGAATAATGGACAAATCACACCAAGAAACGTCATTGCAAGAAATTAATTCTTTATTCACCAGACTCTATGAAAGGAAAACGTGCAAAGCCAGTGGTAGCAACAAGAGGAGCTTAGTCAAGAGTACTTACTATAAAGGTAGCCTTAGCCCACACTTACATTTTTTCCACAAGAAGTGCGGTTTAGTCAAGTTAAGCCACAGCACATTTAATACAATCTCTATATAAAGAAAACCTAGTTTCTATAAAACTCAAACTCTTAAAATAGAAACCAACTAAAAAGAAACTTCCTAACCAAACTAGGACTCTTTATTCCACCATATGGTTCAGTTCGTACCAACCCAAAATAATTAAGTTTTCTATATAGAAACATTCTAAAATAGAAACTTTCCCGAAATAGTTATTTTCTCGAAAGAAAAACTACACAAAGTAGAAAAATTCCTAATTCAAAAAAAAAAAAACTTTCCTACTAATTAAAAATTCTTAATAATAAACTTCTAAAACAAATAAAGCTCAAAAAATCAAATAGGCCCATGATTAAGGCCCAATAACTAAAATAAAATAAAACTCAAAAACTAAATATGGCCCAAATAGGTTAAGCCCATGAGCTCTAATGTCCCCATAATAAGCTCTACCCAGAAATTACAATGAACAGACCACCAAGCAAAATATTTAAAATATGAATTACTAAATTTTGGAGTATGGATCCACTACAATCAGGAGTTGAGTGACATTAGCCAACTCCAAATCTTTTTTTCCATGTGGAACACTCTCTCATGCCTACTAGCCCATGAACATCTAGCTTCCTTTTGTGCACCTAAATAACAAAAATCAGCTTGATTGGTAAATTCTACCCATTAGATTCAAGAATTTTGCATCACAAGCTTGTGCCCAACCACTGATCTGTTCATAAAGCTCATGCATAAAATATTATCAGAACCAATGGGATCAAATCAGCTGGTTTTGTGGATAGGTCCACCAAAGGGTAGGCCAAACATTAACGAACCAGTGAGCCTAAAGGAGTGATTCAACTTGCAGAAAAGGAGACGTAGAGTAGGGGTAACCTAACTCCTCGAGTAGAGGATCGACACTCAAAATTTGTTAGATTATACTAAATATAAAAGAGTACTTGAAAGAGTTGGTTAACATTCATAACAGTCACAACTACATTCCTGTAATTTTAAATAAGACCCAGCAAAATGATCGTTAAAGTTGTCAAGTGTTTTTGACTCAATAGGTTCAATAAAAGGAAAATTTTAGGATCAATCAGCTTTCCTTTACAAATGTCTCTCCTCTATCAACAATACTTGAATTCAAATGAGGGATACACCTGTATACTAAATGAAGTCTTCACCAAAGGTTGTACCTTTTTTCAATTGATGGATACTTGTTGTACTTTTTTTATCGGTCGGTACTTGTTGTACTTGCACCTTTTTAAATTTTACGTTTTCTTTTCAAATTAAATAAATGCCCGTGGATTTTTATAAAATCACCAAAAAAATAAAATATTGAATTAAGTAGAAAGAACAAAACCATTTCTTCAATCCATCTATCAGTTTTGTGGCATGGAATCCTAATATAAAATTACTGAATATCACATGGCAGAAAGAATTTTTGGGAAACAAATATTCAATAACTATTTGTGTACCTTAACAATTATATGCAAATGCACTTCTCATTAGGTTGTAGCAAACAATGGATTTGATCAATAAATATGAAATACACATATTAATTTTGGTAAAATATTAAATTTTAATCCAATAAGAACTTTCCCAGTCTCACATAGTGTGAGACTCCATACCCGGTTTAAGGGTCTTGAGACCCATCTCTCTGGCCCTGCAAACAAAAAAAATTAAAAAAAGAGCCTGGCCAAATCTTATGTAAGGATAAGATTTCCTTGATAATATGCCTCAAGGCATAAACCCTTTGTAAAAATTACCTCTTATTATAGACAATCTACCTCTAACCATAATTTTAAAACAATTATTACACACTAATAACGAAGCACTAATATCTACCAACTAACCACATCACATACTAACTATTAATGACTATCTACTAAACAATAACATCACCCCACGATTTTTAGTCTACTGAATTTTAATTAATTTGAGACATTGAACATTTTATGTGAGTCAATTTTTAATCCTAAAAGGGCAAAGAATCAATGATAAAATCTTATCCTTATTTTATCGTGTGTCCTCCCCGTAGGAATGCCCTTTTTATGTAAAAGTGATACGTCCAAAGTGTGAAAATTGGGAACACATACAAACAAGAAAAAAAAGGAACCCACTTACAATGGATTCGTGGTGAAATAACTTACCTCCCATTCTAGACGAGGGATGACTGAATCGACTCAGGCCACCGACACCAATTTCGATATGCGAACTTGAGGGGCCGAGACAGTTACGTCTCACTATCTTCCTTCCTTAAATCTATTACAATCTGGGCCTTCCCAGATGAAAGTTAAAAATTGACAAGCAATCCTTACAAAAATTCTAAAAAATAAATCGTAACAAATCTAGAAGAAATTTAACTCTTCCAAAGCATCTTCATCCTCCACCATAAGAAATTCAAACCTACAACATCAATTTGTCAAAACCCAAATCACTAGAAAAAATCAAATTCAAAATTTCAGTCTTAGAACCAAAAAAAATAAAGTATGATGAATCTAAAACACAAAATCTAATTGGAGACCCCATTTTCCAGAAGAAACATTAAAAAATGAAAAAACAAACCATAATCAAACCCAAATAACTATCACAATAACATTTTCTATTAAAAAACTTGCATTTCTCGAACAAATAAAATAATTCACAAGAAACATACAAACCTTTTAAATTATATAAACAATCTAAGGTTTTCCAATTCTTAAAAAAAGACAAATTTTAGGAAACTCTTATCTAACTAAAACTAATAATACCTCCCTAACAATTTTTAAGGTTCAAGGACTTCTAGTGCATGTTGTTAGTAAGTTTATTTGAGATTTTGTATTAATTAAACAAATTCAACATTTCCCATTAATAACATTATCAAATCAACTCACTTGAACAACTATGAATTTTTTAAATCTAAAAGATTGAATGTGACAACTCACTAATTGATCATAAAACCTCACATTTTTTTAACCCGATTTCTAGTCCCAACTTTAAAATGAAGTTAATTTTCCAAAACAACCTTGACAAATCCATTGAGGACTAAAAAATCTCGATCAAGATGACACCAACCATAACCTTAAAATGTAACCCCAACACTCACCTCTCTACCCCTTAAACTCGAATACTTAAACTCCTAAATTCAAAATCCGAACTCAAAACGTATAAAACCCAACTTTCAACTTACCTAAAACCCAAAGTCTATAAAACATAAACCATATTCCATAAAAATCATGTACTCATAAATGAACCACTAGCCACCAAGGTTTCAAAATCAAGTCTATCGACTCATTTCATTAGGCACTAATACCAAGTTGACTCTTCCAAGTCATCTTTTCCCAAAAAGAATCCAACATCAATTAACTTGCTATGAAACGCAACTCGTCCAAAATCCAAAATCCCTAGAACATAAACCACAACCCACAAACTACTCATTATTCACACACCATCCATAAGCCACTAACCACCAAGGGTTCAAAATCAAGTAGCTCCTCATTTCAAAACACTAATACCAAGGCATCTCGTCTCAAAGAAAAACAAACATCTAACGGCTTGCTACTAAACCTTAGATTATTAACTAAACATTAATATAGAAGAAAATAAATGAACAGACCTGGGTTCTCAACGAATTGTAAACAAAATGTTATTCTTTGTACGTGCACGGCTTCAAGAAAATAGACTCCCATTTTGCTTCGTCGTCTGAATCAAGTGGATTAATGATTTGAGACATGAACACTAATCAAGAGGATCCCACAAAAGAAAAAAAGGATATCAATTTATACAAACACAAAAATTCAAAAAAAAATATACACATGTTCAATTATGCTTTGCAAGGAAGAATATTAGTTATGCAATCATAAGGTCATAAATGTTTCTATAGGGCGCAACTTGGCATTAAAAAATACGTATTGAGATGGTTTGAGTGTAGATAAATGATAAGTTCTTTGGTCCAGATTATTCGCATATATAAGCCACCATTAATGATGCAAACTATGATGACGTTGATGATAGTGTTATCTAGAGCATAGAAAAAGATAACAAGGCTTTCAACATAGCTTTATAAACCATTGAACAGGTGAAACACAGATTTTTGGGTCAAGTCTTTAATGATGATGATAATAACTCAGAACAAGTTAAAAAACTAAAAAGCCATGCATAAACATCAATCTCATAAAGCTAAAAAAAATAAATTACCTGCAATGTTAGTTGCGTTTAATTTCTCTAATAAATTCAACCAAACCTTCCAAATTTACAAGATAAAACAATTAATTAATCAGATCTTCTTCAAGCAACACTAATTGTCGTTGTCGTTGTTGATCGGATGAAGTAGAGAGCTTCAAAGACAAAATCGATTGAATTGTAACCATAGATTTTTTATTCAAGTTTAGATCTACCATCCTCGACGAAGTTGGTGGAATCGAAAATATAGGAATCAATTGTACGATCTTTGAAAAGAAATTCATTTTCTATTACCCTAGTTTGGAATGCTAGTTGCATAGATTGAAATTCTTCCTCTAGAGGATAATGATCTTGAAGAATTAAACAAAATGTTGAAAGTATTGACATCTTTGAACCAGATTCCTACGTCAACTTCCCAACCTAGCAAAAGAACCTATTCAAGCCTAGTTGGCATGCACTTTTAGTACTTCCATACTTACAATAAGGCTTCACATATTTAGAGAGCTCAATACCCTTGTAATGCTATAATTTTAACAAAAAATACTAGAAGTTGCACCAAAAAAAAGAAAAGAAAAGGAAAACAGATAACAAAACAAAAACAACTGAAAAATATATTGCATATGTAGCATATAGTTTTCTATGATAAGTGTGTGATTATTGAAGAGAAATATGTACCAAAAAAAAAAAACGGAAGACCTAGTTGTGATTTAAAGAGAGGAGAACCAACCTTATTGAGAGTTCGGACTACAGCAAAACAAAGCACTGGCTTGGATGAACTCAAAAAGAGTTGTAGAATAGTGATGAAATCAATTCTTGGTTGGTCACACCACTCAACTCTATTATTTCTCTCGCAACTTCTAAAATCACCATCACGTTCCATACAACCCTCAAGATAATCATAGAAAGGACTAGCCACTGTTTGTGCTCAAACCCGATTCATGTATTACCTGCACAATTGTTGTTTAATTACAGCAATAGTAAATCAAAACTCGAGAAATTGAGAAAGCAACTTCAGCTAAAACTAGAGAAATTGTCCAGTACAGAAGAAGGAGCATGAAAATTGAAGAATAAGTTACACACTTTACAAGTTTACAAAAGACCCCAACGTCACCCATGACTCAAAGAGAGAACTCACCAAAGCTGGAAAGATGCGTCTATCCAACTCCTTGGAGCTGCTCTACAGTATCAAGGAACTACATATAGAAATACCATTGGATTCCAGTGTATCCTTTCATAGTTTTACATTGCATTCACCCACATCTACTTTCATACTTCCATCAACCAACACTACTTTGCCTACAAATAACTATACCAAGAAAATTCCTTCTTGAATAAGCAATTAATTCATTCAAAACCAATGCAAACATAAAATAGAGGCCAAATTCACTAGTTTTGGGAAACCAAAATTACAGCAATTGTAAATTGAAAGGGCCCTCATTGTTTATTATTATTATTTTTAATAGGTACAAGCATGTATTAGAGAAAAATGGAGTATACTAGGAGGTTGATATGATAATTCTATCACAAACAAAAGGAAACGAACTGCGGCAAAATACACTTGCTCCCATCTTAATATGAAATCCCAAAAGAATCGAAGTCTAATTCTTTGAACAAGTCATCTCTAATTTGGACAGGAATTATTGACTATGATACTTACATGGAGTTAACATTCCAACCCTACTCTAAATCTCTTGTAATAGAACCAACTTCAAGCAAAGACAAGATTACTTGTTGGGGTCGTGGAATTTTGGTTTCAAGAGGAACTTAATGACTAGGAGCTCACTAGTGTGGAGAGGCTTTTGGAGATCATTGTGATTTTTAAACCTATCTCAATGCCACCACTACCAAATAATTAAAGGCCCATCAAAGTTACACCAATAAAAATAGACCAAAACTTATGATTAGAAAAACAAGAGTTTAGGGAGAGTTATAAGTATTTCTGAAACAAAACTTATTTGCAAAGATGGATGTATCTACACTTCTCTAAATATTTTTACCATTTTCCTAAACCACCCTCTACACAAGATATTGTAATTCGCCTGTTTATAAAACCAAACATAGATATTCAAAAACATATTTACAAAAATGGATATCTCTGCATGCCGCACCATATACACAATCTATTAGATTATACTACCAAACATAGATCTTCATCTATATAATCCATAATACCAAACATACATATTGATACTGAGAGTGTGACAACAACATAAATTCTATTGGGGGACTACTTCTAATGGCTTGCTAAACACAGTGGGGAATGATTGGTTGCATGCAAGCAAAGGGTGGTGCAAAGTCAGAAATTTTCAAAAATTGCACAAGTCTGAGATCTAAGCGAATGCATTCACTATAACACTTTCTAAAGTGGTATAGTGAATGCATTCACTATTGCCTAAGCAAATGCATTCACTTGTGGGGTAATGTACTCTCCATACTTAACGATTTTTCAAATCACATTTTATATAGCGAACACATTCACTTTCAGGGGTACGATTTATCAATTGTAAAAATAACATTTGTTGTATATGACAGCGAATGTCAAGATAAATTCACATTGAAATTAAATCTTACCACCTTTGCAACCTCAGCTTCATCACCTGAAACACCAATATATTTGAGGGTTAGTAGGTATGCTAATGATGTGATCTTGTCAGGCGAAACCATATTTAACACAATTATAGTGGATTTGGTTCTGTGTAATTGTAAAGGATAATTGGTTCTGTGAGAATCCTATTTTGTAGTACCCTTCTCATGATATAATATTTCACATCAACAAATAAAACTACACAGGGCCCATACAACAAATAGAAAAATGTAGTAAACATGAAATTCAGAAAACGTTAGTTGACTTTATGGAATAGAAAACATACATAACCATCAAATTTAGAATGTCAGTCGCACGACGATCTCCACATTGCTTTTGATTTCCATAATTATGACAAGTAGCAACATATGTGAATTTCATGTCAGCCACAGCCTCTAGTTAAATATAGAGTGATCTCTGGCTCTTCTTCTCTTCCTCTGATGGAACAATAATTGCCTTGTAGCCTTCCAAAATCTCTATATGTTCAAAATGAAAAGAATCACAATATAATCACCCAAAAAAAGATTAACCACATCACTAGAAAAAAAATGCAAAAGAAGTTTTGTTGTGGTTACCACTTTTAGAAGCCATGTCAAGAAACTCTTGAAGCTTCAAAGCCCTCCGATAGTAAATCATTCCTTTAACTAAAAAACGAATACCGTTCATAAAAATCAACACACTAGGTACCATAAGAAATTAAAGGAGAAAAAAATTCATCGGCTACCTATTCTGCACAATGTTTGTCCTCTAAGGGAGACCCAATGACGGAGATGCGAGATGTTTTCTTCATTTTCCATAACCTCACTTGCACTTTTACAATTAAACCTCTCCATTAATCAGAAAGTAGTGCTCTTGATTTATTTTGGACATATTTAAAACCTGAGAAATTTTTTTGTAGGTAAACAACAAGTAAAATAATTTTAGATCAGCAATTACTCTATTTTACAAAGAACATGAAAAATAGCTTAAAAACAAGAAAGTGCATGGCATCAAATATTTCTCTAGAGAATCACTCTATTTAAACATTCTATTTTAATCACCCTACTTAAAACATTCTTCTGGGTGGGATGGCATGGGGTAGGGTGTGATTCTATAGACAAGAATAGCAAGAGGGATTTTCAAAAAATGGGACAACTGTACAGTAATAAGTGGACAGGCGTGCGCATTCTAACATTACACAGAGACGCATAAGTACCAACTGAAGCAATAAAGGTTTTAGGTGAAGATATGAAAAGTGCATGTTTAAAAATTAAAATAAATTTAATCTAAGTTTCACCATGAGATCTAATATATATAAATATAATTGGGGCGGGGTACATCAAAACTATCCCTGCCCCGAAATGGAATTGATTTTTTCATTTCTAGTAACATAACCACCCCGAAATCATTTAAAAGTGGGAAAAATCGACCCTCTAGGGGTGGGTCGAGGCACCGGCGAGAGGGAGCAAAATTGCCATCCCTAGTAGGATTGGATTGGTGCATAAATTGCACCAATAATCATCAACTTCAAATAATAAAAATGAAAAATATAAGCAAATAAAAGACATTGGGTTCACAGAGGCAACTTTCATAGAGAGTGACTGAAAAATAAGAGAGCAACCTGACTAATCATAAAAAATAACTTGCAGTAACTTATCTTAACATGAAAATTTAAATTAAAATGACAAACAAAATACCTCAGATGTAGCTAACGCTTAAGGCACAAAGGTGCACAATTTAGCAGACAGAACTTGCACTCTTAGTATCTTCAAGATGTCAAATGTTTATCAAAAGAAAAATAATACAACCAAGTAAAAGTAGAAATATGGAATTACTTTGTGAATGTGTATTGATTAGACCTACAAATCAAGTTGAATGAATGCGTATAGAACCATTTATTGGGTTATTAGGTCCAAAAGTATTCTACAAGACACTGGATATCAAGATTTGTGTGTCTAGGGATGAAGCAAATTGTTATTGTCATTATATCGAATAATAATTAAGGAGACAGATTATTCAATCCAGTAGCTAAGAATCTAGGAATCTAATAGGCTGCCATCAAATGTACATATGCTTTAATGCAAAATCAATTATCAAAGAAGCAGTGGAAGTAGCAACAAAATCCAGTACTCCCAAAGTTTCTTAATCTAAAAAAAATCATCTGCAACCAAAAAAACTAAATAGGAAAAAAATTTAGTGCAAATGGAAACAACGACCTTGTGAACAATATCAGATAAAATACAAAATGAAATACTACATTAGTAATATCTATTAATCAACAAATTAACTTTGCCAATCAAGTAAAAAAAATTATATTGGAAATAAGTTGCATAAAATTCATAACCAGAATCAAATTCAAAATTCCAATCTTAAAACCAAATAAAAAAGTAAATAATGAATCTAAAACACAAAATCTAATTGGAGACCCCATTTTCCAGAAGAAACATTAAAAAATGAAAAGATAAACCATAATCAAACCCAAATAACTATCACAATAACATTTTCAACTAAAAAACTTGCATTTCTCGAACAAATGAAATAATTCACAAAAACATACAAACCTTATAAATTGTACAAACAATCTAAGATTTTCCAATTATGAAAAAATGACAAATTTTAGAAAACTCTTATCTAACTAAAACTAATAACACCTTCCTAACAATTTTTAGGGTTCAAGGACTTCTAGTACATGTGTTGTTAGTAAGTTTATTTGAGATTTTGCACTTATTAAACAAATTCAACATTTCCCACAAATAACATTATCAAATCAACTCACTTGAACAACTATGAATTTTTTTATTATTTTTTAAATCTAAAAGATTGAATGTGTCAACTCACTAATTGATCATATGAATTTGACATGTAGCAAAAATCTTAATGTGTAAAGTCAACTCAACCAAAGATTATCTATATATATATATATATGCTCACACACACACTAGTGAATGCCCGAGCTTACGGCACGGTTTGGAAACAAAATCGGTGTTAATGTAAGGTACACCAATTTTTCCCAAGCTTGAAGTCATGAACTAATGGATAAAAGGTAGATCACCATGGTAATTCATATTGCATTTAATAGTTAATGGGATATGGCCGTAAGTTAGGAGTCTTTTCTTCTTTTCTAGGGATAGTATAATTTATTCGTTGTTTTTGGCAATAAATACTAACATAGAGGATTGCTAATGATTTACAATACCAAGATTTTGTGTTCTAAAGATGTTCAAAACATTGGGCTGACTACGACTCCTAGCAACTAACAATGAAAACAATGAGAAAATATTGATCTACAAAAATAAAAGTATAATAAGTCATTAAATATTGATAATTGGTCACTACTTCCTGTACTTGCAACAATTTTTTGGGAGTGAATCCAAGAACTACAAGAGTATAGCATGCACTTTTAGGAAATTTCTGCGAAAAGACAAGTGAGATGTCTCCGTATGCACAATTATGGAGTACAACAGAGAATTATCTAAAAATTCTATAATACATAAGGTTGACATCACTATCCATTATACACATCAGAGGCTATGTTTGATTGGTAGCATGTAGTTTTCTAAAAGAATTTTTTTTTGTGAAAATGAGGTTTTGAAATGTTTACGCTCCTATACGAAGATAGGGGAATCAGTGAGGGCCTGAGAGAGAGATTCTATCAGTTTTGGGGGAGAATGGAAAACTTTTTCTTAACAAATAACTTAATTTAAATGAAAAATAACTAAATCTCATATTTATAGGATCTGAATCGATCTTCTCCAGAAAACATAAACATTTGGAACAAAAAAAAATTGCTAGGTATTTCGAACAAAATTAAATCAATCTAAAAGAAGAAAAAAAAAACTGACTAGACATGGTGGCCTTCGATTTCACCTCCTTTCATTGCAGGAAAACAATCATATCAGCAAGAATTGGCAATGATTTGGTCAATAAATCAATGAAAATAGCTCGAAATCAGATTGGATTAGCGAATGCGATGGGTTAGAATTACCCTCTAGGGTTAGGGTTCCGCAAAGGAGTGCGAAACGAGAAAAGGAAGAAATCATAGCAAATGTTAAAATTCAATTAGACTTATCAAAATGAAGTCTGGATTTGGATGGGGTTTAAATTTTTTGCTACGTCAGAAATCCAACACTAGTGCTGGCAATGGGTCGGGTGTGGGTCGAATGAAGCTATTTCCATATCCTTAAATTGAGCCATGTAAAATACCCAGACAACAAGAAGCTGGAGGACCAAGCATATATGAAGATTACTCACCTGATCCTTCAAGGTTATTGCAGTTTGAGTTCCCACTTCAATTGTTTGCTCCACAACCTACGCATCAATCTTTAAGGTGAGGACACACTGATCATAGTGGATTATTAAGCAAAAAATAAAATGTTTCCAAGTCAATTCTACACCACTTTTTAGCATTTAATAGCCTGATCAGTCTCATTCATCTTGTTTCTCCTAGCATAAATAAGTTCTTGATTAGACATTGCTACAAGACAATCCTAGTCAACAACAATAAGATGTATAGACAAAACCAAAGGCACTGTAGGCAAGCTCACTTCAAGGCAAGGCTCTCATAAGGAGAGGCATTTTCCCCCAAAAGCTTATTTCGATTAGTCTATATCAATATTCAACGAGACCACAAAGAGAATCAACACAAAACTAGAAATCTACAATTATGGAACGGATGTTGGAGCACCGAATCTAGTGCTAACACCCAAGAGGAAGAATGTCCATTAAAAAATGATCCTCTAGAAATACCCTGAAGCGACCAGTTAATTATAAATATGGATGTAGAGAATGAAGAAGATATTTCCCATAAAAACATATTTGGATGGTTAAAGTAGAGGTGTGCTTCTAGAAGTCTATGTGACAAATGCATATTAATCAAATTAAAAGAAATTTTTTATAGAACAACAATAAGACTAACTATGCTTCATGGAACTAAATGTTGGGTAGTTAAAAAGCATCATATTAAAAAAAATTAATCGTAGCCGAGATGAGGATGTTGAGAAGGATATGTGGAAATACTAATGAAGATAAAAAAAAATTAGAAACGAATGCATTAAAGAAAATGTACGAGTAGAGAAAGAAGACTTAAAAACACCCACGTGCAAGGACCAAACCTTAATCCTTAGGCTTTGGCTAGTGAAATGCCTCAACGTATGAAAAACCAATCTGAGAGATAAATCAAAGACAGATGACAAGAACATAGGACATAAATCAAATCTCACATAATGCCATTTGAACGTTGTCCTCAACTACAGGGTCACTACCTCCAGCTCCCATATCAAAGAGTTTAACCCTTTTATTACCAAGGCTACTCATATACCTACGGTGGTGCCACCAAATTGAACGATAGGTTTTTGAGACATACATAAATCAGGCAAGCAACATTCAAAGAAAGAGCAAGCAAGAGCTAGCATAAAAGCACATAAAAGTCAAAGAACATGAAGGATGAACTAATTAACTTGTAATGACGGAAGGGGCTTTTGCTTAGATTATTTTCTCCTACTTATCCCTACTTAAATGTTGAATAAAAACATGTCACACACAACCAGCACAAAAATTAGCATGGTATAAGCTTGCAGGCATACCAATATAGGGAAATGAGTTTAAGGATTTGTTATTGCATACTAACAGTATAGGGAGCCACCACTTTGTTCACTAGGACAGCAAAGACGCACCAGAGGAGGTAGGAAGAAATCTCCACTTGGCGTTGTAAGTGCAAGGCACATATTGTACCTCAAAGCCAGAAAATCGATAACCTCAAGACTTTGTGAGATGTAATTTGGAAATGTCAACCATTCTATGGAACCATCTTTACTCGCATTGTGCTCCATCCCATTTTAGGAGCCAAGAGCCATGTGGAGGTCAATTATGATTAATGTTATAGGCCCTGCACAAGATTGGGACTAAGAGTCAAGCACTCCCTGAACAAAATCAAACATGAATGTCAGAAACTTCGTAACTATAACAAAGGAAAAGTGGAAAAAAAAGACCTACTGTGCCCATGAGAAAGTGTCGTCAAGGATCGCCAATGTTCCTCCAATGAAAGTAGTCGACGGATTAGGATCATAGGCAATGCACAACCGAATAGGTATTCTGAAAATGTTTATCGCATGCCGGGACAAAAACTGTTTATGTCAAGACAGAAAATTGAAATCTTCTGTTGTAATAAAGTAGCTTCTATGTCTCTATGCAAGTTATTTCCCGTAATATTCATTTCAAATGTGGCAGCATTATCATCCCACCCTGACCTTCCTGGATAGTCTGCTGTGAGCTGGTTTGAAGATAGAGCCTAAGCAAATGAAACACATGGCTATTACTTTTATTATTTAAGATTTAAATAAAACCTTGAAGTGGTCACTAAATATAGAGGTAATTCAAGGTATGTCTGGCAAACCCCAACAGCATAGTGTTGTTTGTCCCACCGTTCATTGGGTCCAACATATGAGATAGCCAACATGGTTACTCCAACAGTTGACATGGTCTAATGGTCCAAATCATATAATATATCATGTTAATTTGAATGATGAGAAATAGTCTAGAAGAAGACAAAATAGTTGGATGGCTAAAATCATCCTATTATTATTTTGAAAGAAAAATAGAAGTCTAAAAACACTATTCACAAAAAAAAATGACTATCCCCCTTGAACCCAATTTCATTAACACTAATCCTATACCTATAAAAAAAATCTCTCTATCTGTTCGGAGGCCTTAATCCTAAAGAGAGCCAAACATTTTTGAAAATAGGGGTTAGTTCAGAAATCTGACGTTGATAGTCACGTATAGCATTGGCAGCATCTACTACAAGTTTCACTGAGAAAATCCAGCATGGGTATTTTGGTTTAAAAAGCTTCCTAGGAATTTTCGGTACAAGGCTTTGATGATGATTAGCATTGTGTTGAATGCCTTAAAGCAAAATTTCAGCAACTTCTCACTGGATACATACAGGGACCATTGACAAACAGCTGTCCTGATATGCATCGATTGTTTATCTCTTCACTACTCAAGCTGAGAAAACATACTAAATTATACATAATTATGTACTTGAGACATGCCTCCAATAGAGAACATACATAAGAGAACAAATAAATATATAAACTTGTGAAGAATGACTCAAAAGCCCAACCATGTATAAATACAAAATCCAAAGGTAGGGATCTAAACATATCTTGATAACACATCTCGAATATACTAATCTCGAGGATGAGTTCCTTCCACCACAAACAGATCATGTGTTTTCTTCATAAGTAACTAAATCCTGAACCTATACAAATATATGTACTGTATATACACAACATGATGGCATGCTTCCCAAAATAACACAAGAAAGACATTCAAACAGTTGAACCCATAGCATGATCAAACAGTGTTCTGTGGAGCAAAGTATTAGTTCCAAGTTCAAAGCCACCTCATATTTGTAAAACAAGAAAATTGGCTTCCTAAACAATAAACTAATTTTATATTCAAGAGATCTCTCAAAATCTCTCTTTAAAACCTTAAAATTTTCCTATACAAAAATTTCTTCTTAGAGGCTTCAATATTCATCGAATTCGAATCCATTGGTTCTTACAATTTTCTCACGAAGATTGTGAACCAAATATAATCAAGAAATCAAGTATTCAAGAAGGTTTTGAGGTATTTAATTTTTCTCTGTATATTCTTGAATTTTTTACCTACTTTTTTTTGTTTAAAAACTCTTTTTTTTTTTTTTTTTTGTTTTGTTTTATATTCTACCTATTTTTTTGTTTTAACTCTTCTCTAGTTTATAATAGGGTCTAAAATACTATTCCTATGCCTGGAGTAGTGGTTTATTTGATGTTTGTTACTCTATGAGTGATGATTCATCCTACATCTTGATGCTTTGAAGGTTTTACTTGTTTTTATATTTTTAATGATATGTCCTACATTTTTAATGTTTAAAAAATCGATTGGAGGTACATAAGCTTTATTTTTTGTAATTGGTTAGGTGGTGCATGAATCTATTTCTTTTAGGATTGGTTTAGTGTTCCCAAATAAGTTTTATAGAAACTATTTTACTAGTGCAAAAATTTAGACTTTCGGATCTATTTTAGGGATTTTAGATTTTGTGACTATTTTGTGAGACACGAAAATTAGATTTCGTGTCACTGGTAATTATATATATCTAGAGGTAAATATTTAGTGGTTAGTGTCTATTATTGTTATTATGTAGTAGATAGTCGTTAATAATTAGTGCGAAATGTAGTTTAGTGTTTAGGTTTTAGATTTTAGGGTTTTAAAGTTTGGGGTTTAGGGTTTTGGGTTTTGGGTTTAGGTTTGAGTTTTAGGGTTTAGGGTTTAGGGTTTAGGTTTGAGTGTTTGAGTTTTAGGGTTTAGGTTTTAGGGTTTGGGGTTTGGGGTTTGGGGTTTAGGTCTATGTTTTTACCCTTGTATGTTCCTGACCCTTCACCACGCTCAAACTGCGAGATACTCTGTTGACTCGGAAGGAATTGGCCAAAAAATTGTTCATTCTAGTTTTGAGGTTGGCTTATGGAATCGCCTTTGCAAAAGCGAAACGTTACACCTTCTGTATCTTGATGAATATATGCTATTTGAGCAGTGTGCATCGTTTTAGGTGTCTTGTCAGGAAAATGCCATTGATGCATTTCTTGGCTAAACTTGTCAATTGCATTGTTGTATGCAAATGTATAGCCAGGAATCTTGCTGGGATTTATGCTTTGGACTATAAGTTGCTGTCCAAGTTTTCCTGTAGGAATTTCTTGTAACAAACTTGTCTGTGGTTCGGTATGAAACATCACGAGAGTCTGAAATTGGATAGCTAGTTGATTCCTTTGCGGATGTAGTAAATTTTCATATCCTGCCGTATCAATAACTAACTTGAATTGATCTAGACTATCTAGGCTGCTTGTGGTATAACCTGGGTTCTAACACTTGGTTTGTTATCTATAGGGCATTCAGGATTATCCTGGGCTCCTACAACTTCTTTAATGGCTCGTATTAAAATAAGATCTAATTTTTTGTCTAAGAACATAAGATTTATTCCTTGCTTTCCTTCTAAAGCTTCAATCCTAGAAATTATCCTTTTTTCTAGTTTGGGTAGATCTGGTTGAAAACTTAGCATATGATATATTGACTCTGTCAAGTTATCTAGGATGTGTTGTTCTATTTTGGCTATTAATCATCTTTCTATATTATTCCCTCCATCTTCTATCCTAGAATTAGTGGAATAATGTTGGGCCTCTAATGTCTTCTTGTTGATATAGTAAAGAATTAAGTTCTTTGAATGATTTTATTGTCATTCCAAAAATCCATTTAAGTCTATTAGAAATGTGATTTCTTTGTTGACTTAGCATTTTAATATTTACTAATTCATTTTTCCTTATGAATTCTAATTCTATGCATGACTCTGGGTTATACCATACTCCTGCATTTTCTATGGTCTCAAACTTTTCTGTTCTTAAGAACCATTGATAGATTCTTGGGATTGAACCTAATCTCAGTGTATTAGACATATCTAACATTTGGTTTTGCTGTCTATAGAATTTATGGCTTGAATATGTATGTTAAATATTTTTTCTAAATGTAACAAACCTTTGTCATATTCTTCATCCATATCTGCTTCAAATAGATAGGTGTATCTAACGTTGTTGAAATCATAGTATTGATACCGATGTGCTTTTTCATTTAGAAGTGCCATTCTAAAATGGAAGATTGCTGAACTATGCAATCCTAGACTAACTATCTTTCTCTTTTCGTCTTTAAATAACTGCCTTGGGATGGTATTCATGTTTTTTAAAAAATTTCGATCCGGTCCGGACTCGCCTTGCTTGCCGAAAATGGCAAAAAACAGGAAGATATACCCGGGCGACCGTTCCCGTCGAAAATTCGAAATTTTTGATGTTTTTATAAACGCCCATATCTCACTCTCCGCTCAACTGGTGGATTCGTAGCACATACCCACTCGTCCGTACGGATGTTAGTTACGTCCCCATGTTCCCGGATTTCGTCCCGCAGGCCGAGATCCTTTTCGAAAAACGTGATTTCCGTGGGGGTAAATCTTTTTCGGGGTAAGACACATGCGCGTTCAAATGGTCGTATCTCATCGCCCGTCTTTCGGTTTTTAACGTAATCTATGGCCAATCGTCCGTATAAAAAATTTATACATTACCCGAGTAGAAAGTTTCCCGGTCCGGACTCGTCTTCCTTGCCGAAAATGGCAAAAAACGGGAAGCTCCACCCGGGCGACCGTTCTCGTCAAAAACTCAAAATTTCTGACGTTTTTTTAAACGCCCGTATCTCACTCTCCGCTCAACTGGTGGATTCGTAGCACATACCTATTCGTTCGTGCAGATGTTAGCTATGTCCCCATGCTCCCGGATTTCATCCCGCAGGCTGGGATCCTTTTCGAAAAATGTGATTTCCGTGGGGTACACTTTTTTCAAGACAGGACACGTGTGCATTCAAATTGTCGTATCTAATCGGCCGTCATTTGGTTTTTAACGTAATCCATGCCCAATCGTTCGTATAAAAAATTCCTATGTTTCCTGAGCAGAATTCCCGGTCCGGACTCGTGTTCCTTACTGAAAATGGCAAAAAATGGGAAGCTCTGACCGAGCGACCGTTCCCGTTGAAAACTCAAAATTTCTGACGTTTTTTTAAACGCCCGTATCTCACTCTTCGCTCAATTGGTGGATTCGTAGCACATACCCACTCGTCCGTACGTATGTTAGCTACGTTCCCATGTTCCCGGATTTCTTCTCGCAGGCCAGGATCCTTTCCGAAAATCGTGATTTCCGTGGAGGTACACCTTTTTCAAGGTAGGATACGTGCGTATTCAAATGGTCGTATCTTATCGCTCGTCTTTCAGTTTTAACGTAATCCATGCACAATCGTCTGTATTGAAAATGCCTACGTTTTCCGAGAGAAAAATTCCCGGTCCAGACTCGTCTTCCTTGCCAAAAATGGAAAAAAATGGGAAGCTCCGCCCGGGTGACCATTCCCGTCGAAAATTTGAAATTTCTGACATTTTTTAAAACGCCCGTATCTCACTCTCCGCTCAATTGGTGGATTCGTAGCACATATCCACTCGTCCGTACGAATGTTAGCTACGTCCCCATGTTCCCAGATTTCATCCTGCAGGCTAGAATCCTTTTCGAAAAAATGTGATTTCCGTGGGGGAATACCTTTTTCGATGCAGGACACGTGCGCATTCAAATAGTCGTATCTCATCGCCCGTCTTTCAGTTATTAACGTAATTCATGCCCAATCATCCGTATCAAAAATGCCTACGTTTCCCGAGTAGAAAGATTCCCGGTCCGGACTCGTCTTCCTTACTGAAAATCGCAAACAACGGGAAGTTCCGCCCAAGTGACCGTTCCGGTCGAAAACTCGAAATTTCTGACGTTTTTTTAAACGCCCATATCTCACACTCCACTAAACTCAAAAAATTCGTAACACATACCCACTCGTCCGTACGGATGTTAGCTACGTCACCACCTTCCCAGATTTTGTCCTGCAGGCCGGGATCCTTTCCGAAAAACGTGATTTCCGTCGGGATACACCTTTTTTCGGGGCAGGACACGTGCGCGTTCAAATGGTCGTATCTCATCGCCCGTTTTTCGGTTTTTAACGTAATCTATGCCCAATCGTCCGTATCGAAAATTCATACATTTCTTGAGGAGAAAGATTCCCGATCTGGACTCATCTTCCTTGCCAAAAATGGCAAACAACGGGAAGCTCCGCCCGAGCAACCGTCCCTGTCGAAAAGTCAAAATTTTTGACATTTTTTTAAACGCCCGTATCTCACTCTCCGCTCAACTCAAAAAATTCGTGGCACATACCCACTCATCCGTACGGATGTTAGCTACGTCACTATATTCTCGGATTTCGTCCCGCAGGCCGGGATCCTTTCCGAAAAACGTGATTTCCGTGGGGGTACACCTTGTTCGGGACAGGACACGTGCGCGTTCAAATGATCGTTTCTCATCGCTCGTCTTTCGGTTTTTAACGTAATCCACGTCCAATCGTCCGTATAAAAAATGCCTATGTTTCTCGAGGAGAAAGATTCCTAGTCTGGACTCGTCTTTCTATGCTAAAAATGGCAAACAACGGGAAGCTCCGCCCGAGTGACTGTCCTCGTCGAAAACTCGAAATTTCTGACATTTTTTTAAACTCCCGTATCTCACTTTCCGCTCAACTCGAAAAATTCGTACCACATACCCACTCGTCCGTACGGATGTTAGCTATGTCACCATGTTCCCGGATTTCTTCCCGCAGGCAGGGATCCTTTCCGAAAAACATGATTTCCGTGGGGGTACACCTTTTTCGATGCAGGACACGTGCGCGTTCAAATGATCGTATCTCATCGCCCGTCTTTCGGTTTTTAACGTAATCCACGTCCAATCGTCCGTATCGAAAATGCCTACGTTTCCCGAGTAGAAAGATTACTGGTTCGGACTCGTCTTCCTTGCCAAAAATGGCAAACAATGGGAAGCTCCGCCCGAGCGACCGTCCCCGTCAAAAAGTCAAAATTTCTGACATTTTTTTAAACACTCGTATCTCACTCTTCGCTCAACTCGAAAAATTCGTGGCACATACCCACGCATCCGTACGGATGTTAGCTACGTCACTATGTTCCCGAATTTCGTCCCGCAGGCCGGGATCCTTTCCGAAAAACATGATTTCCGTGGGGGTACACCTTGTTCGGGACAGGACATGTGCGCGTTCAAATGATCGTATCTCATCGCTCGTCTTTCGGTTTTTAACGTAATCCACGTCTAATCGTCCGTATCGAAAATGCCTATATTTCCCGAGGAGAAAGATTCTCAGTCCGGACTCGTCTTTCTTACCGAAAATGGCAAACAACGGGAAGCTTCGCCCGGGTGACCGTGCCCGTCGAAAATTCAAAATTTCTGATGTTTTTTTTAATGCCCGTATCTCACTCTCCGCTCAACTGGTGGATTCGTGGCACATACCTACTCGTCCGTACGGATCTTAGATACATCACCATGTTCTCGGATTTTGCCCCGCAGGCTGGGATCCTTTCCGAAAAACATGATTTCCGTGGAGATACACCTTTTTCAAGGCAGGACACGTGCACGTTCAAATGGTCTTATTTCATCGCCCATCTTTCGGTTTTTAACGTAATCCACGTCCAATCGTCTGTATCGAAAATGCCTACGTTTCCCGAGTAGAAAGATTACCGGTTCGGACTCGTCTTCCTTATCGAAAATGGCAAACAACGGGAAGCTCGGCCCGAGCGACCGTTCCCGTCGAAAACTTGAAATTTCTGACATTTTTTTAAACGCCCCTATCTCACTCTCCGCTCAACTCGAAAAATTCATAGCACATACCCACTCGTCCGTACGGATGTTAGCTACGTCACCATGTTCCCGAATTTCGTCCTGTAGGCCGGGATCCTTTCCGAAAAATGTAATTTCCGTGGGGGTACACCTTTTTTGGACAGGCCACGTGCGCGTTCAAATGGTCATATCTCAACGCCCGTCTTTCGATTTTTAACGTAATCCACGCCGAATCGTTCGTATCTAAAATGCCTACGTTTCCTGAGGAGAAAGATTCCTGGTTCGGACTCGTCTTTCTATACCAAAAATGGCAAACAACGGGAAGCTCCGCCCGAGTAACTGTCCTCGTCGAAAACTCAAAATTTCTGACATTTTTTTAAACGCCCGTATCTCACTCTCCGCTCAACTCGAAAAATTCGTACCACATACCCACTTGTCCGTACGGATGTTAGCTATGTCACCATGTTCTCGGATTTCGTCCCGCAGGTAGGGATCCTTTCCAAAAAATGTGATTTCCGTGGGGGTATAACTTTTTCGATGCAGGACACGTGCGCGTCCAAATGATCGTATCTCATCACCCGTCTTTCAGTTTTTAACGTAATCCACGTCCAATCACCCGTATCAAAAATGCCTACGTTTTCCAAGGAGAAAGATTCCTGGTTCAAACTCATCTTCCTTGCCGATAATGGCAAACAACAAGAAGCTCCGCTCGGGTGACCATTCCCGTCGAAAACTTAAAATTTCTGACATTTTTTTAAACGCCCGTATCTCACTCTCCGCTAAACTCAAAAAATTCGTACCACATACCCACTCAACTGTACGGATGTTAGCTACGTCACTATGTTCCCATATTTTGTCCCGCAGGTCGAGATCCTTTCCGAAAAACGTGATTTCCATCGGGGTTCATCTTTTTTTGGGCAGGACACATGCGCGTTCAAATGGTCGTATCTCATCGTCCATCTTTCGGTTTTTAACGTAATCTATGCCCAATCGTCCGTATCGAAAATGCCTACATTTCCAGAGCAGAAAGATTCCCTATCCGAACTCGTCTTCCTTGCCGAAAATGGTAAACAACGGGAAGTTCCGCCTGGGCGACCTTTCCCGTCGAAAACTCAAAATTTCTGACGATTTTTTAAACGCCCGTATCTCACTCTCCGCTCAACTCAAAAAATTCGTAGCACATACCCACTCATCCGTACGGATGTTAGCTACATCACCATGTTCCCAGATTTCATCCCGCAGGCCGGGATCTTTTTCGAAAAACATGATTTCCATGGGAGTACACCTTTTTTGAGACAGGTTACGTGTGCGTTCAAATGGTCGTATCTCATCACCCATCTGTCAGTTTTTAACGTAATCCACGTCCAATCGTCCGTATCGAAAATGCCTACGTTTCTCGAGTAGAAAGATTCTCAATCCGGACTCGTCTTCCTTATCGAAAATGAAAAACAACAGGAAGCTCCGCCCGAGCGACCGTTCCAGTCGAAAACTCAAAATTTCTGACGTTTTTTTAAACTCCCGTATCTCACTCTCCGCTCAACTCAAAAAATTCGTAGTACATACCCACTTGTCCGTACGGATGTTAGCTAAGTTACCATGTTCCCGGATTTCGTCCCACAGGCCGGGATCCTTTCCGAAAAATGTGATTTCCGTGGAGGTACACCTTTTTTAAGGCAGGACACGTGCACGTTCAAATGGTCTTATTTCATCGTCCGTCTTTTGGTTTTCAACGTAATTTACTCCCAATCGTCCGTATCGAAAATTCCTACATTTCCCAAGGAGAAAGATTTCCAATCCAGAGTCGTCTTCCTTACCAAAAATGGCAAACAACGGGAAGCTCCGCCCGTGCAACCTTTCCCGTCGAAAAGTCAAAATTTCTGACGTTTTTTTAAACACCCGTATCTCACTCTTCCCTCAACTGGTGGATTTGTGGCACATACCTACTCGTCCGTACGGATGTTAGCTACATCAACATGTTCTCGGATTTCGCCTCTCAGGCCGGGATCCTTTCCGAAAAACGTGATTTTCGAGGAGGTACACCTTTTTCGGGACAAGACACATGCGCGTTCAAATGGTCGTATCTAATCGCCCGTCTTTCGGTTTTCAACGTAATCTATGCCCAGTCGTCCGTATCGAAAATGCCTATGTTCCCCGAGAGAAAGATTTCCGGTCTGGAGTCGTCTTCCTTGCTGAAAATGGCAAAAAATGGGTAGCTCAACCCGAGCGACCGTCCCCGTCGAAAATTCAAAATTTCTGACATTTTTTCAGACGCCCGTATCTCACTCTCCGCTCGACTCAAAAAATCTGTAGCGCATACCCACTCGTCCGTACGGATGTTAGCTACATCACCATGTTCCCGGATTTTGTTTCGCAGGCCGAGATCTTTTCCGAAGAAGGTGATTTTCGTGGGGGTACACCTTTTTTAGAAAAAGACACGTGCGACTTCAAATGGTCGTATCTCATGGCCCGTATTTCAGTTTTTACTGAAATCCACGACCAATCGTCTGTATCGAAAATTCCAACGTTGTCCAAGCAGTAAAATTCCAGTTTCAGATTGGCGCTCCTTGCCGAAAATGGCAAAAAACGAGACGCTCCGTCGGGGCAACCGTTCCCGTCAGAAACTCAAAATTTCTGACATTTTTTCAGACGCCCGTATCTCACTCTCCGCTCGACTCGAAAAATCCGTAGCGCATACCCACTCGTCTGTACGGAAGTTAGCTACGTCACCATGTTCCCGGATTTCGTCCCACAGGCTGGGATTCTTTCCGAAGAAGGTGATTTCCGTGGGGGTCACCTTTTTCAGAAAAAGACACGTGGTATTTCAAATGGTCGTATCTCATGGCCCGTATTTCGGTTTTTAACGAAATCCACGTCCAATCGTCCGTATCGAAAATTCTGACGTTGTCTGAGGAAAAAGATTCTAGTTTCGGATTGGTGCTCCTTGCCGAAAATGACAAACAACGAGACGCTCCGTCGGGGAGACCGTTCCCGTCGAAAATTCGAAATTTCTGACATTTTTTCAGACGCCCGTATCTCACTCTCCGCTTGACTCGAAAAATCTGTAGCGCATACCCACTCGTCCGTACGGATGTTAGCTACGTCACCATGTTCTCGGATTTCATCCCGCAGGACGGGATCCTTTCCGAAGAAGGTGATTTCCGTGGGGGTACACCTTTTTTTAGAAAAAGACACGTGCGATTTCAAATGATCGTATCTCATGCCTCGTATTTCGGTTTTTAACGAAATCCAAGCCCAATCGTCCGTATCGAAAATTCTGATGTTGTCTTAGAAGAAAGATTCTAGTTTCCGATTGGCGCTCCTTGTCGAAAATGGCAAACAACAAGACGCTTCGTCGGGGCGACCGTTCCCGTCGGAAACTCAAAATTTCTGAAATTTTTTCAGACGCACGTATCTCACTCTCCGCTCGACTCGAAAAATCTGTAGCGTATACCCACTCGTCCGTACGGATGTTAGCTACGTCACCATGTTCCCGGATTTCATCCCGCAGGTCGGGATCCTTTCCGAAGAAGGTAATTTCCGTTGGGGTACACCTTTTTCATAAAAAGACATGTGCGATTTCAAATGGTCGTATCTCATGGCCCGTATTTCAATTTTTAACGAAATCTATGTCTAGTCTTCCGTATCGAAAATTATGATGTTGTCCGAGGAGAAAGATTCTAGTTTCGGATTGGCGCTCCTTACTGAAAATGGCGAAACAACGAGACACTCCGTCTGAGCGACCGTTCCCGTCGAAAACTCAAAATTTCTTATATTTTTTCAGACTCCCGTATCTCACTCTCCGCTCGACTCGAAAAATCCATAGCGTATACCCACTCGTCCGTACGGATGTTAGCTACGTCACCATGTTCCCGAATTTCATCCCGCAGGCCGGGATCCTTTCCGAAGAAGGTGATTTCCGTGGGGGTACACCTTTTTCAGAAAAAGACACGTGCGATTTCAAATGGTCGTATCTCATGGCCCGTATTTCGTTTTTAACGAAATCCACGTCCAGTCGTTCGTATCGAAAATTATGACGTTGTCCGAGGAGAAAGATTCCAGTTTCGGATTGGCGCTCCTTGCTAAAAATGGCAAAACAACGAGACGCTCCGTCGGGACGACCGTTCCCGTCGGAAACTAGAAATTTCTTACATTTTTTCAGACGCCCGTATCTCACTCTCCGCTCGACTCAAAAAATCCGTAGCACATACCCACTCATCCGTACGGATGTTAGCTACGTCACCATGTTCCCAGATTTCGTCCCGCAGGCCGGGATCCTTTCCGAAGAAGGTAATTTCCGTTGGGGTACACCTTTTTCAGAAAAAGACACGTGCGATTTCAAATGGTCGTATCTCATGGCCCGTATTTCGGTTTTTAACGAAATCCACGTCCAGTCGTTCGTATCGAAAATTATGACGTTGTCCGAGGAGAAAGATTCCAGTTTCGGATTGGCGCTCCTTGCTAAAAATGGCAAAACAACGAGACGCTCCGTCGGGACGACCGTTCCCGTCGGAAACTAGAAATTTCTTACATTTTTTCAGACGCCCGTATCTCACTCTCCGCTCGACTCAAAAAATCCGTAGCACATACCCACTCATCCGTACGGATGTTAGCTACGTCACCATGTTCCCAGATTTCGTCCCGCAGGCCGGGATCCTTTCCGAAGAAGGTAATTTCCGTTGGGGTACACCTTTTTCAGAAAAAGACACGTGCGATTTCAAATGGTCGTATCTCATGGCCCGTATTTCGGTTTTTAACGAAATCTACGTCCAATCGTCCGTATCGAAAATTATGACGTTGTCCGAGGAGAAAGATTCTAATTTTGAATTGGCACTCCTTGCTGAAAATGGCAAAACAACGAGATGCTCCGTCGGAGCGACCGTTCCCGTCGGAAGCTCAAAATTTCTTACATTTTTTCAGACGCCCGAATCTCACTCTCCGCTCGACTCGAAAAATCTGTAGCGCATACCCACTCGTCCATACGGATGTTAGCTATATCACCATGTTCCCGAATTTCGTCCCGCAGGCCGGGATCCTTTCCGAAGAAGGTGATTTCCGTGGGGGTATACCTTTTTAAAAAAAAGACACGTGCGATTTCAAATGGTCGTATTTCATGGCCCGTATTTCAGTTTTTAACGAAATCCATGTCCAGTCGTCCGTATCGAAAATTATTACGTTGTCCGAGGAGAAAGATTCCAGTTTTGGATTGGCGCTCCTTGCTGAAAATGGCAAAACAACGAGACGCTCCGTCGGGGCGACCGTTCCCGTCGGAAACTCAAAATTTCTTACATTTTTTCAGACGCCCGTATCTCACTCTCCGCTCGACTCGAAAAATCCGTAGCGCATACCCACTCGTCCATATGGATGTTAGCTACGTCACCATATTCTCGGATTTCGTCCAACAGGCCGAGATCCTTTCCGAAGAAGGTGATTTCCGTGGGGGTACACCTTTTTCAGAAAAAGACACGTGCGATTTCAAATGGTTGTATCTCATGGCCCGTATTTTTGTTTTTAACGAAATCCATGCCCAATCGTCCGTATCGAAAATTCGGACGTTGTTTGAGTAGAGAGATTCCTATTTTGGATTGGCGCTCCTTACCGAAAATGACAAACAACGAGACGCTCCGTCGGGGCGACCGTTCCCGTCGAAAACTCAAAATTTCTGACATTTTTTCAGACGCCCATATCTCACTCTCCGCTCGACTCGAAAAATCCGTAACGCATACCCACTCGTCCGTACGGATGTTAGCTACGTCACCATGTTCCCGGATTTCATCTCGTCGGCCGGGATCCTTTCCGAAGAAGGTGATTTCCGTGGGGGTACACCTTTTTCACAAAAAGACATGTGCGATTTCAAATGGTCGTATCTCATGGTCCGTATTTCAGTTTTTAACGAAATCCACGCTCAATCGTCCGTATCGAAAATTCCGACGTTGTTTGAGGAGAAAGATTCCTATTTTGGATTGGCGCTCCTTGCCGAAAATGACAAACAACGAGACGCTCCGTCGGGACGACCGTTCCCGTCGAAAACTCAAAATTTCTGACATTTTTTCAGACGCCCGTATCTCACTCTCCGCTCGACTCGAAAAATCCGTAACGCATACCCACTCGTCCGTACGGATGTTAGCTACGTCACCATGTTCCCGGATTTCATCCCGCCGGCCGGGATCCTTTCCGAAGAAGGTGATTTCCGTGGGGGTACACCTTTTTCAGAAAAAGACACGTGCAATTTCAAATGGTCGTATCTCATGGACCGTATTTCAGTTTTTAACGAAATCCACGCCCAATCGTCCGTATCGAAAATTTCGACGTTTTCCGAGTAGAAAGATTATTATTTTGGATTGGCGCTCCTTGCCGAAAATGACAAACAACGAGAAGTTCCGTCGGGGAGACCGTTCCCGTCGAATACTCGAAATTTCTGACGTTTTTTCAGATGCCCATATCTCACTCTCCACTCGACTTGAAAAATCCGTAACACATACCCACTCGTCCGTATGGATGTTAGCTACGTCACCATGTTCCCGGATTTCATCCCGTCGGCGGGATCCTTTCCGAAGAAGGTGATTTCCGTGGGGTACACCTTTTTCACAAAAAGACACATGCGATTTCAAATGGTCGTATCTCATGGCCCGTATTTCAGTTTTTAACGAAATCAATGCACAATCGTCCGTATCGAAAATTTAGACGTTGTCCGAGGAGAAAGATTCCTATTTCGGATTGGTGCTCCTTGCCGAAAATGGCAAACAACGAGACGCTCCGTCGGGGCGACCGTTCCCGTCGAAAACTCAAAATTTCTGACATTTTTTCAGACGCCCGTATCTCACTCTCCGCTCGACTCGAAAAATCCGTAACGCATACCCACTCGTCCGTACGGATGTTAGCTACGTCACCATGTTCCCGGATTTCGTCCCGCAGGCCGGGATCCTTTCCGAAGAAGGTGATTTCCGTGGGGTACACCTTTTTTAGAAAAAGACACGTGCGATTTCAAATGGTCGTATCTCATGGCCCGTATTTTAGTTTTTAACGAAATCAACGCTCAATCATCCGTATCGAAAATTCCGACGTTGTCCGAGGAGAAAGATTCCAGTTTTGGATTGGTGTTCCTTACCAAAAATGACAAACAACGAGACGCTCCGTCGGGGCGACCGTTCCCGTCGAAAACTCGAAATTTCTGACGTTTTTTCAGATGCCCTTATCTCACTCTCCGCTCGACTCGAAAAATCCGTAACGCATACCTACTCGTCCGTACGGATGTTAGCTACGTCACCATGTTCTTGGATTTCGTCCCGCCGGCCGGGATCCTTTTTGAAGAAGGTGATTTGCGTGGGGTACACCTTCTTTAGAAAAAAATACGTGCGATTTCAAATGGTCGTATCTCATGGACCGTATTTCGGTTTTTAACGAAATTCACGCCCAATCGTCCGTATCGAAAATTTCGACGTTGTCCAAGGAGAAAGATTCCTATTTCTGATTGGCGTTCCTTGCCGAAAATGACAAACAACGAGACGCTCCGTCGGGGCGACCGTTCCCGTCGAAAACTCGAAATTTCTGACATT
Organism: Akebia trifoliata; assembly: GCF_017979445.1. Lineage (NCBI taxonomy): Eukaryota > Viridiplantae > Streptophyta > Magnoliopsida > Ranunculales > Lardizabalaceae > Akebia > Akebia trifoliata. Next base: position 4,110 of record NW_028237075.1, on the reverse strand, counting down.
TTTTCAGACGCCCGTATCTCACTCTCCGCTCGACTCAAAAAATCCGTAACGCATACCCACTCGTCCGTACGAATGTTAGCTACGTCACCATGTTCCCGGATTTCATCCCGCTGGCCGGGATCCTTTCCGAAGAAGGTGATTTCCGTGGGGGTACACCTTTTTCATAAAAAGACACGTGCGATTTCAAATGGTCGTATCTCATGGACCGTATTTCGGTTTTTAACGAAATTCATGCCCAATCGTCCGTATCAAAAATTTCGACATTGTCCAAGAGAAAGATTCCTATTTCGGATTGCGCACCCTTCCGAAATTGACAAACAACGAGACGCTCCGTCGGGACGACCGTTCCCGTCAAAAACTCAAAATTTCTGATGTTTTTTCAGATGCCCGTATCTCACTCTCCGCTCGACTCGAAAAATCCTTAACGCATACCCACTCGTCCATACGGATGTTAGCTACGTCACCATGTTCTCGGATTTCGTCCCGCCGACCGGGATCCTTTCCGACGAAGGTGATTTCCGTGGGGGTACACCTTTTTCAAAAAAAGACACGTGCGATTTCAAATGGTCGTATCTCATGGCCCGTATTTAAGATTTTAATGAAATCAACGCCCAATCGTCCGTATCGAAAATTTTGACGTTGTCCGAGGAGAAAGATTCTAGTTTTGGATTGGCGCTCCTTACCGAAAATGACAAACAATGAGACGCTCCGTCGGGGCGACCGTTCCCGTCGAAAACTCAAAATTTCTGACATTTTTTCAGACGCCCATATCTCACTCTCCGCTCGACTCGAAAAATCCGTAACGCATACCCACTCGTCCGTACAGATGTTAGCTACATCACCATGTTCCCGGATTTCATCCCGTCGGCCGGGATCTTTTCCGAAGAAGGTGATTTCCGTGGGGTACACCTTTTTCAGAAAAAGACACGTACGATTTCAAATGGTCGTATCTCATGGTCCGTATTTCAGTTTTTAACGAAATCAACGACCAATCGTCCGTATCGAAAATTTCGACGTTGTCCGAGGAGAAAGATTCAAGTTTCAGATTGTCGCTCCTTACAAAAACTGGCAAACAACGAGACGCTCCGTCGGGACGATCGTTCCCGTCGGAAACTCAAAATTTCTGACATTTTTTCAGACGCCCGTATCTCACTCTCCGCTCGACTCAAAAAATCCGTAACGTATATGCACTCATCCGTACAGATGTTAGCTACGTCACCATGTTCCCGGATTTCATCCCGCCGGCCGGGATCCTTTCCGAAGAAGGTGATTTCCGTGGGGATACACCTTTTTAAGAAAAAGACACATGCGATTTCAAATGGTCGTATCTCATGGCCCGTATTTCAGTTTTTAACGAAATCAACGCCCAATCGTCCGTATCGAAAATTTCGACGTTGTCCGATGAGAAAGATTCCAGTTTCAGATTGTCGCTCCTTACAAAAAATGGCAAACAACGAGATGCTCCGTCGGGGTGATTGTTCCCGTCGGAAACTCAAAATTTCTGACATTTTTTCAGACGCCCGTATCTCACTCTCCGCTCGACTCGAAAAATCCGTAGTGCATACCTACTCGTACGTATGGATGTTAGCTACATCACAATGTTCGTGGATTTCGTGCCGCAGGCCGGGATCCTTTCCGAAGAAGGTGATTTCCGTGGGGTACACCTTTTTTAGAAAAAGACACGTGCGATTTCAAATGGTCGTATCTCATGGCCCGTATTTCGGTTTTTAACGAAATCCACGCCCAATCGTCCGTATCAAAAATTCCGACGTTGTCCGAGGAAAAAGATTCCAGTTTCGAATTGGCGCACCTTGTCGAAAATGGCAAACAACGAGACGCTTCATCGGGGAGACCGTTCCCGTCGAAAACTCAAAATTTCTGACATTTTTTAAGACGCCCGTATCTCACTCTCCGCTCAACTCGAAAAATCCGTAGTGCATATCCACTCGTCCGTATGGATGTTAGCTACGTCACCATGTTCTTGAATTTTGTCCCGCAGGCCGGGATCCTTTCCGAAGAAGGTGATTTCCGTGGGGGTACACCTTTTTTAGAAAAAGACACGGGCGATTTCAAATGGTCGTATCTCATGGCCTGTATTTCGGTTTTTAACGAAATCCATGCCCAATCGTCTGTATCGAAAATTCTAACGTTGTCTAAGAAGAAAGATTCCAATTTTGGATTGGCACTCCTTACCGAAAATGGCAAACAACGAGACGCTCCGTCTGAGTGACCGTTCCCGTCGAAAACTCGAAATTTCTTACATTTTTTCAGACACCCGTATCTCACTCTCCGCTCGACTCGAAAAATCTGTAGCGCATACCCACTCGTCGATACGGATATTAGCTACATCACCATATTCTCAGATTTCGTCCCGTAGGCCGGGATCCTTTCCGAAGAAGGTGATTTCCGTGGGGATACACCATTTTCAGAAAAAGACACGTTCGATTTCAAATGGTCGTATATCATGGCCCGTATTACAGTTTTTAACGAAATCCATGCCCAATCGTTCGTATCGAAAATTTTGACGTTATCCAAGAGAAAGATTCCAGTTTCGGATTGGCACTCCTTGCCGAAAATGGCAAACAACGAGACGATCCGTCGAGGCGACCGTTCCCGTCGGAAACTCAAAATTTCTGACGTTTTTTCAGACGCCCATATCTTACTCTCCGCTAGACTCAAAAAATCTGTAGCGCATACCCACTCGTCCGTACGGATGTTAGCTACGTCACCATGTTCTCGGATTTCATCCCGCAGGCCGGGATGCTTTCCGAAAAAGGTGATTTTCGTAGGTGTACACATTTTTAGAAAAAGACACGTGCGATTTCAAATGGTCGTATCTCATGGCCCGTATTTTGGTTTTTAACGAAATCCACGCCCAATCGTCCGTATCAAAAATTCCGACGTTGTTCGAGCAGAAAAATTCTAGTTTCGGATTGGCGCTCCTTGCCAAAAATTGCAAACAAAGAGATGCTCCATCGGGGCGACCGTTCCCGTCGGAAACTCGAAATTTCTGACATTTTTTCAGAAGCCCGTATCTCACTCTCCGCTCGACTCGAAAAATCCGTAGTGTATACCCACCCGTCCGTACGGATGTTAGCTACGTCACCATGTTCCCAGATTTCATCCCGCAGGCCGGGATCCTTTCCGAAGAAGGTGATTTCCGTGGGGGTACACCTTTTTTAGAAAAAGACACGTTCGATTTCAAATGGTCGTATCTCATGGCCCGTATTTCCGTTTTTAACGAAATCCATGCCCAATCGTCCGTATCGAAAATTCTGACGTTGTCTGAGGAGAAAGATTCCAGTTTCGGATTGGCACTCCTTGCCAAAAATTGTAAACAACGAGACGATCCGTCGGGGCGACCGTTCCCGTCGGAAACTCAAAATTTCTGACATTTTTTCAGACGCCAGTATCTCACTCTCCGCTCGACTCGAAAAATCCGTAGCGCATACCCACTCGTCCGTACGGATGTTAGCTACGTCACCATGTTCTCGGATTTCATCCCGCAGGCCGGGATCCTTTCAAAAGAAGGTGATTTCCGTGGGGGTACACCTTTTTTAGAAAAAGACACGTGCGATTTCAAATGGTCGTATCTCATGGCCCGTATTTCCATTTTTAACGAAATCCACGCCCAATCGTCCGTATCGAAAATTCTGACGTTGTCTAAGGAAAAAGATTCCAATTTCGGATTGGCGCTCCTTGTCGAAAATGGCAAACAACGAGACGCTCCGTCGGGGCGACCGTTCCCGTCGGAAACTCTAAATTTCTGACATTTTTTCAGACGCCCGTATCTCACTCTCCGCTCGACTCGAAAAATCCGTAGCGCATACCCACTCGTCCGTACGGATGTTAGCTACGTCACCATGTTCCCGGATTTTATCCCGCAAGCCGGGATCCTTTCCGAAGAAGGTGATTTCCGTGGGGGTACACCTTTTTTAGAAAAAAAACACATTCGATTTCAAATGGTTGTATCTCATGGCCCGTATTTTTGTTTTTAACGAAATTCACGCCCAATCGTCCGTATTGAAAATTTTGACGTTGTCCAAGCAGAAAGATTCCAGTTTCAGATTGACGCTCCTTTCTGAAAATGGCAAACAACGAGACGCTCCG